>NC_092628.1:79684814-79879814 GCF_039555335.1 Amphiura filiformis
GAGCCGGAACGGCGAGTGGAATGGAACAATACATCTTTCACCTCGTGATTATATTTCGACCATTACACGAATTTAAGACAGTTAATATTTGTTTTATATCACTCATGCATAAATTCTATTACTAAAATACTATTTAAGGTAGGAAATACATTTTTTTCATCAACATAACACCATGCTTTGCCGTGATATACTTCACATTTTGGGGTCTACCCCATAACTAAATCGGCGAGTCCAACAGTCAGCGCGCGGCTTAGCGCAGGCGCACTACGGCAGAGCACTGTGATAGTAAAGACTATCACACGGAGAGGGTGATGGTAAAAATGGCAAATGGTAATCAACCAATGAACTGTCTAGAATTTATGTATGAGTGATATAATTAATAATGGCACACATTTCTATGACCAAACAGCGGTGCTCCTACACTCACAGGAATCTCCATTTAAACGTCGTTACATCGGATCTTTACAATAACTACCCGAAAAAGTTTCCTTCACATGATAATCATATAAAATTAAAATTAAATGACTACATACTGTCACCAGGTGATTGACTTGATGAATATGGACCTGAGCTGAACAGAAGAGGGCTCGTGGTCGTTCTGGTCAATGTAGTAGAATTATGGCTATCTGAGAAATGAAATTAAAATTAAATGACGTTTATATTTTTTCTTCTTTCTGTAAATCAGCTATGTAAGCGCATCATATATACGGTATACGGGTTCATGTACACACTCACCCGCATATACACTATTTATACGTTTTCTCCAGGAAGCTCTATAGTTCAATATTGAGCTACGAGTATATTGAGTCATCCACAGACTACTACAGATGTATCAACAGTCGAAATCCCCGTGCATTGTATGCTGTGAATTCACGCATATTCATGAGGGCCAATCATTCGGTTGTGTCGTGTGTAATAATCACGCCAGCGTTGCGTGCCTTCGCGTATACGTGATAGAGCTTTACGTGTCTTCGCGTTTACGCGAAAGACCGTAAAAATACGGGTACGTGCGTAGCGCCTGTCGCATTTCATGGAACAATCGGCCCTCATTATCGGGTGATGCTAAGATGTTATCTCTTCGTCTATGGGGTCATCATTCTGATATCTTGAGATAAAGCCAGATGCGCTGCATCGCTGTTTACTCAGTGGGTACACGGCTTGCCGACCTCTTTTTGGTGGCTCTACCTAGTGCATAGATTGTTGTTGATCCTGAGTGAATCAAAGTATGTGGCTAAGTAACCCATTTCATTTGTTCTTGGTTAGTGATCTTTGCAGTGTGAGCTCACTGTTGCAGGGTGCTCTATCTACTCGTTAGATGTCACGGGTGATGCGTAGGCAGTTGGGAAAGAATCTGTCAATGTCACGACTCATGTGGGCTGTGCATCTCCTTTTATGGTCATTCTGCCGACCTTGATTTGACAACAGCCAATTACAAGCCTTTTGGTTATTTTAATTTGAATAATTGGGACAAACTGAGTGCACGCCTTCAAATCAGGCCACTATACATCACTAGCATTTAAGATGTGATTTCTGTAAATAAATAATTAAAACAATTGAATTTGTAATTTCATGTTTGTAGTTAGAATCTCAATTCACATGATTATTTCAATTTTGAGTCAAACTGATATTTTTTTCTGCTATCGTGATCTTTCCAATCCCAGTCATTATCCTACTTTGTTACACAGTGAGCTATTCCAGTTGAAATCCATAACCCCCTATGGAAGACTTAATCTCCCACACATCAGGGGTGTATATTTCAAATGGATTCACCCATTCGGGTACCACCATTTGAAAGTCCTACTCCCTGTGTAGATTATCACATCTCCCATAAGGGGCGTATGTATTTGAACTGGAATAGCCATTATACCCACCATCTGCACCATCCTCGCAATCCTTAGGAATACACACGGTATACTTGGTAGGGTCAGCCTGTAGGGTTCTGAATGCGTACGCTGGTCTAGGACACTCTCCTTGCATGTAGTCGAAGCAGATAAACGTGTACTCGTTACAACCAATGGCGACAACATCAATTTCACCTTCAGCATTACTGTAAGTGATATCTTGGGCTCCTGTGAGCGACAAACCCTGCTGAGAGCTTGAAAGGGTGTTCTCCACACGCTGAAACTGCTCGCCGGTTCCCTCTGCATTTGTACTGCCGTACATAGCCAATCTCCAGAGCCCACTTCCGCTAAGATCAATGCTGCCATCGGTGAAAGAAGCGGTGGCGTAGATGCGGACGGGATCTTTCTTACCAGCTGTTAATTTAGTGGAGCTGTAGCCTACTTGTAAACCACTGACAGTCACACCTGACAAATTAAGTGATAATTACATTAAATTCAAATTTCATTTTTACAGGACAGGTAGTGTATCCAACAATAGGGCTTATTACCCTGATTATTGTAATTGTAACGAGGTCTTTTATAATGGGTCGTCATCTGCCATGCCTTTTCCATATGAGCCACTGGGAGAGCCGAAAATCGGCGGCCATCTTGGATTTGAAGGTCAAAAATAGGTCAAATCATTATCACTGGTAGTTTTTAGAGACAATCACTCAAGTTGGCATGATGAGAACTTTAATTAGATCCTATTATGAAGGCTATATGACAAATGTGACAATTTAACCTTTCTGAGCTGTAAATCGGCGGCCATCTTAGATTTGAAGGTCAAAAGTTGGTCATATCATAAAATCGACATCAGATATGAATTTCTCGACCCCAAAAACCTCAGAAAACATATACTGAACAGCATTGTAGGCCAAACCATTGAAAAAATAATTTTTTAAATGGCCGACAGTGGCCATTTTGGATTTCGGGCTCTCACGGATTCCGCCCACACTTTCGCGAGGGCACCCCGCTAAATTTTTTATTAACCTTCATAGAAGACAAATCCACTGAGAAACGAACCTTCGCTCTCCACGGTCACGGAATTGCTCTAGATCACCCAACTAATAACCCAGCAAACACAAAACGTTTTCGACATCATTCGCAAAAGGTTATAAAAGGTTGTCAGAAAACGTTTAAATGTCGGTTTATATAAAGGGTATATTAAGAGTATAAAACGTTTTCATACCCTTAAAAAACATTTTTGATAATCTACTGCACAGCAAACAAAAATGTTTTACAGAAAACGTTTTAATAACATTCCAAAAACATCCTTGAACACTTGATACAAAACATTCTAAACAGAATGTTATTTGGGGGTTGAAAAAATATTTTGTGAAAAATGTTTGCCCAAAATATTTGCAATATTAAACGTTTTAAAAACGTTTTCATGACCTTCATATAACCCGACATTTAAATGTTATTAAAAGGTTTAAAAACAAACATTTTAGGAACATTTTTTGTGTTTGCCGGGTTCAAATATTTGACATCAAGTATTGACAAAATATTTGGCAAAAATGTTTGCAAAAATAGTTTACAATAACATTTTTTGAAAACATTAAAAAAATATTGTTGTAGTGTGTTTTCATACAAAACGTTTTACAACGTTATCATGACCTTTATATAACCCGACATTTTAATGTTATTAAAACGTTTTTACCTAAACCAAAAGCCAAAATATAACTTATTTAAAACGTTTTTAAAACGTTTTTGTGTTTGCTGGGAAGGGGTCTTTCGGAGCTGCGAAATCCATTTGTGTTAAGTACCACCCCTGGGACTGAACAAATTATTCACTCGTTCATCTCTTCTCGTTTGGATAACAACAATGCACTTCTCTATGGATTACCAGCAAACCAACTCTATCGTCTTCCAATCGTCTGTCAACCAAAGAATTGTTTTTAAACTTATGTTGATTGTATAAAAATGTAATCATGATATTGCTACATTATATTTATCTGAACTCCTTTCAAATTATGTTCCCACTCGTACTCTTCGATTTGGAAACATGCAACCTCTTCAAGAAACAAAATCAACCGCACATGGGGTGGCAGATCATTTTCAATCATTGCAATTGCAGCTCCACGTCTATGGAACGAACTGCCTATATATATATTACAACTGCTAAAAATGTAACTGTATTTAAAAAGTTGTTGAAAACTCATCTAATTCTTAAGTTCTTTCCTTGATTTTGCTTCTGGTTTTCTTTATCTTTTTGTTCAGTCTTTTGTTTTAATGTCTTGAACGCTCTAAATTGAGTGGATGAGCCTTGTCGCTTTTATTATTATTATTATTATTATTATTATTATTATTATTATTATTATTATTATTATTATTATTATTATTATTATTATTATACCAGTCAAGAGCTTAGTACATACATGTATGAGCTTCCATGGTCTAATTTAATTAATATTGACACATATTTCCATGACCAAACAGCGGTGCCCCTACAGGAATCACCATTTAAAGCCATTATAACATTTGCTGGGAGGACGCCCTCAATATTTTCCTAAATTCTTTTTTTTACATGATTATATTTTACATTATTAAACCAACATACCCTGCAAAAATCAAGACTCTAGATTTTGAATAAAACGCAGGAACCGTTGTTTTATTATTACATTGGAATTATTAGTCGAACGCATGTACACGATGTTCATAACACAGTACGTACAAGACATGCGGGACGGTGATTTACCCAACAAAGGATCGTACCATAACACGACCGAAGGAGTGGTACGTATTGGCGACATCGGCGCTGGTAGTAAATTCCAATTTTCTATGCTTTTCTTTAGTTGTTCGGCTCAAAAATAAATATATCTGACAGTAAAAGCTAACATTTTATGGCAAAGAAATGCTAATCCATTTTGTATGAAAATGTTATAACATGGCTTTAAATGATGTTACACCAGATCATCACATAAAAGAAAAAGAAAAGGAGTACATAATACTGTCACCTGGTGATTGACTTGATGAGTCTTTCTTTGATGATTGTAGACTTGAACTTAACAGAAGAGGGCTCGTGACCAACGTCGAAATCTGGCTTTCTGAGAAATGAAATTAAGATAATAAATTAGTTGCAGTAGCGTAGGCAGTGGGGGCTCCCCGTTAAAATATTAAAGAGAAAAGTACCAGAAAAATTCCAGTTATCATAAGAGAGCCCATAACGCGTCATTATACGTTGTCTGATCTCCGCCAAATTCCCCTTTATTATTCATTCCCCCAATGTTTAATTCCACCCCTTTTTGCAAAATACTTTGTTTTAAACCATCAGCTCACTAGCAACGCATATATGTCATTTTCTGAAGATGTTATTACTGAGAAATTTGAAGTCATTATAGGTTAGAGTTCTGTTTTCCTAGATGAAGTTTCAGACCAACAAATGCTGCAGCTTCACAAAAGTCTTAGTTTAGCTCTCTGGATTGACGATATTTCTTCAGTTCGGAGGGAGCAAGATGAAATCCCGTGAGCATTTGGTGGTGAAAGCAAACCATTGGTCTAGATACCTTAAGAAAAGCATGTTGCCAAAATCCAGTTCTATAGGAGGGTGTTTTAGCGCCCTTTTTCAAAATGGCCACCAAAATATCACAATTGCTCCAAATGTAGGATAGATTGAATGGTGTTTTTGTGATGAAAGCCCATCAAATGTACAAATAAGGGGCTGTGCAATAATTATGAGCCCTGGGAGAGGGTAAAATTGGAGGGGGGGGGCAAGAATTTTTTGGCGAGGCGAAGGGGAGGGGGGGAAGCAATTTTGGGCAAGCGTAGAGGGGCAAGCGATTTTTTGCACACATTCATGGGGCGCCTTTTAAATAAAACGCTCTGAAAAAGCTTAGGAAAACAGTACGGAAACGCTTAAATATGCGCAAAGAATTTTGGCAAGCCGACGAGAGGGGGGGGGGCGATTTTTAGCGGGGGAAGCGATGTTTGGCGAGCAGTTGGAAAAATTTACCCGGGGGGGCTCATAATTATTGCAAAGCCCCTAATATATATGGAGTCTCATCAGAACAAGAATGTACACTTTTGTCTGATTTTTGGCAAATCCAATATTGCCGCCCTATGCTCAAAAAGTCAATTTTACCCAATTGTAGACACAATTACTTATATTCAGGTTGATGGTTGTGATTCTGGTGTCTTGTTATTATGTTCGTGGACATTTAGATCCAAATTGGCTGCCCTATGCTCTAAAATTCAAAATTGCGACCAAAATAGAGAATTTGAGTAACAATTTTTTGAAAGGTATTGTCAGACTGATGGTGGTGATATTGGTGTCTAGGTACCGTACATGCAATATGCTTGTGGCTATGACAAAGTAATGTAGCTTTCCCAAGACATTACATGCAAAATGGAGTCACATTTTAGGCCATAAGTTGAAATACACAAAAAGTCAAACCCATCAGAATGGTACCGCCAGATACGAATCATGTCAACAAAGAATATCTCACAGCCCCTTATAAAGCCACCACCTGGTACTGATCCTTCCAACACCAAAGAGGTGGCAAACAGCATCAACAATCATTTTGTCTCAATTGGTAAATATATAAAAAGTTTGGACACGTCAGATTTACCCGCCTATTTACCAGCTCCTGAAAAACTCCCGGAGATTTACCCCTGGGAAGTTTGTGCCAAACTCTAAGATTGGTAGGAAAAAGGCAGGGGGTCCAGATGGAATACCCGCAAAATTGATTCGTGAGTTCCCTTGCGAGCGCAGTGTGCCGTTGACCCACATTCTTAATGCTTCTTTTCAAGAAGGATCAGTACCGGACCAGTGGAAGCGTGCAATTGTGGTGCCCATACCCAAGAGTAACCCACCTATATGGAATCAACTCAGACCTGTGTCATTAACAGATCATTTTGCCAAAGTGGCAGAATCTTTCATCACAGACTGGTTAATGAATGACATTGAACTGCAAATTGATGAGGGGCAATTTGGGAACCGTAAAGGGAGATCCACAACTCATTATTTAGTCAAACTTATGAATAACATTACAAAGCATGCAGATCAACCAAAAGCATGTCTCGTATTATTATTACTGATTTCAGTAAAGCGTTCGATCGCGTAGATCATAATATTGCCATACAAAAGTTGCTAAAAATGGGTGCTAGACCCGCAGTCCTACCATGGATATGCAGTTTTTTGTCTAACAGAGTCCAATGCGTTAGGTATCATAATATATTATCTGAGTGGAGTGAACTCACGGGAGGGGTCCCACAGGGCACTCTGGATGGCCCAACCATTTTTTCTTGCCCTGGCAAATGATGCCGCTATAATGAAAGATACCAACAAACTTGCGCTCAAATATGTTGATGACTTGACTATGGTTGAGAATACATTTGTTGGCCAGAACAGTACCATCCAGTGTGACTTGGACAAATTTAATAATTGGGCCACTGATAATCATATGAATTTGAACGCGTCTAAGTGCATGTTTATGGATGTCACCTTTGTAGCAATCCCACCAGTGCTACCCCCACTTCGTTTGGGTAGCGAGCATTTACAAAGCACCGATGTGGTTAAGATCTTGGGAGTAAAAATTGCTAACAACCTCAAGTGGGACAACCACACTGATGACATCATTAAACGTGCAAATGGACGCCTTTTCTTGCTCAGTACACTCAGGCGTTACGCTCTAAGCATACATGATCTGGTGACAATATATGTCGGTTTTATTCGCCCTCTTCTTGAATACGCCGTGCCTCTATGGCACCCCGGTCTTACTGAGAATCAACATTATACAGAAGAGGGCGTGTAAGATCATCATGGGTTCTCAATATATTTCTTACCAAGATGCACTTATCACATGTGACATTTCTGAGCTCCGATTACGTCGTGACAAAATCTGTTTGGACTTTGCCAAAACTCTTTATAATTCAAATGAGTTTCGCGGTTGGTTGCCAAAGTTAAGATCTGAGCAAGTCAGAAGGACTCTCCGTAATGCCAACACACTGACTGTGCCAAAAATACGCACTAAAAGATACGCTCAAAGTGCAATTCCTTTCATGATTAAAATGTGGAACGAAAAATGTCACATGTGATGGGTGCCTCAAGATTCACATTTTCATGAAATGCTTGTAGATATAGTTTTTAGTGTGTTTTTGAGCATTGATTAATATTTGATTTTTGATATTTTGTTGCTATGAAATTTAAGATTGGATGGAGGTGTGTGGGTGTGTGTGCCGTGTTGGGTGTGTGGTTGTGAGGTGAGGAAAGTCATTCTCTTTGTATATATTGTTTGTTGTAGTACTAATTTTGGTAGTTGTAGGTCAATTATTTTTTGGTGATATTTGGTGAGTGTGATGGGTGTGAATGTGTGTTGCAGTTGTGTTAATGTGAGTGGCAGCTTGTATGAGCGAGCAAGGAAAGTTATTTGCATTTGAAGAGTGTTTAAAGATATTGTCAATTTATATTTATATGCTATTTATTATTTATGTTTTTTTATATGTGCAATGTATGTAATTCAGCCTTTGGCTGCGAAGTGCATTTTTTTCAAATAAACCTTGAATATCATAATGACAACAGAATTCTGCATGACTCCACATTTTCCGTCTACTATTTGAGAAAGTTAGCGTTACTGACCCTAACCCTAACCCTAACTCTCACCCTAAACCCCCGTAACCCCTGACCATAATGAGCATATGGTGATAGTTTGTCTTAACCCTAGAACTACTATACTGAGCCATATTTTGTAACATGGACTACGAAGGGGGGCGTTGCAACCCCCCTAATTTTCAATTAAAAATGTCATATACCATTATATTTGGTACTAATGTATTGCGTTGGGTCTCGTCTATCCAGTGATACCAAAATAAGTACACACATTCCCCACACGATGTCGCTATGATATCATAATGTGAGGGAGTCCGTGCAAATTCGGGAAATTCTGACTATTTACAAAAGTATTGGCAAAATTGATGTTCGGCTAAAAATTCTACAAAAATGCGACTTTCACCGAATGTTCTTCTAAATATAAAAGATTTCAACTAACTAACAAGTAAAAAGTCAGTAGCTCTTTGAATAATTTCACAAGAGCGAAATGAAAACCACTGGGGCCTCACCAATCCCCCCTCTATAGTCATCTTTGATGGCCGGTCCTAGGGTAAGGTGCTGGGATAAAAAAATTCCACTAAAATGAGCGCAAATGATGGATCTACGATAAACTTAGGTCGTTTGGGCGTAAACGCGTGCGGTTTTTTTTATGACGGATAAAAAATCTTAGAGGGTACAACCCTCCTCGTTGTAGTAGTTCTAGGGTTAAATGAGACATCAACTAGATTTTCGCGTTTTCTTTTCAAATTTGTAGAGATCACATTCACAAGTTCTAGTAAAAAAAACCACGATTTTCAACACTAAAATTGTTAAAACGTTCGGACCTTGTTTTTACCTTGCTAGACTGAGGTGTGTATGCCTGTTATGGTACGTGCGTACACCTATTCAGTGATCCCAGCGCAAGTGTAAAAAATAAAAAATTGTTTATAAATTGCTTAAAAGTGAAGGATAAGTCATTCAAATTGTCATTTGGTATTTTTGAATGACTAATTTGGCAAAAAAAAAGGAAACAGCAGTACTGACGAAGTTGAAGCCCCATTCAAATATACATGTAGCAATAAATTTAGATCTAAATTACAGATTCGTGTAAAATGTCTTATTTTGTCTTAAATACACGTCTTTCGGCTGAACCACTCGCAGGCCATGTTAGCACATCTATGACAATGACAAAGTTACCAAAATCTGAATTTTGATAGTTTTTACGATGTTCCGGATGAGCAAATCACTAAATGGTCCTTTAATCAGTGGTATATTTTATGCCACGCGCAGATGGAAATTTGAAATGCACTGACATACAAGGCACGCACCCCTATATCATATATGCCTATATCCTCTCACAATCCCCGCATCGCTGTTTTGTTGTCACAATATTTAATTTGAAATTACCTTCGTCTTAGGTAAGGATAATAGTGCGTTATTTATGATGCTGAATCGTTCAACATTTACATATTATACTAATTTTCCTATTCTCACAATAATATTGCAGAAATTGAGGGCGCTAATTATTGTGACAAAATCATTAATTATATTAGTGTTGTTCATTTGTTTCATGATTAAAAAATATCCATTCATGTTCTTCATCTCAGTTATGATTTTTCCGTTTAGTAAATAGACAGTTTGCAAGTCTTTACCCCTGTAAATATGCAAATTAAGCTTGAAATATATAATGTCATTAATGATGACAGCGGTGCCCTACACACCCCAGGAATCCCCATTTAAATGTCGTTACATAGGGTCTTTACAATAGCTGCCCCAAAAAGTTTCCGTCACAAGAAAATCACAGAAAAGAAGAATAAAATGACTACATACTGTCAACAGGTGTAAAATGTAGAATTGAACTTAACAGAAGAGGGCTCGTGGTCGTCCTGGTCAATGTAGTAGAATTATGGCTATCTGAGAAATGAAATTAACATTAAATGATTTAGAGTTTTTCACTATTACTGTTGAATATTTATTTTCTGTAAATCAGCTATGTAAGCGTATCATATATACGGTATACGGGTTCATGTACACACTCACCCCCATACACACTATTTATAAGTTTTCTCCAGGAAGCTCTATATAGTTCATTATTATGTTTTCAGAATCTTGCTTCGTATACCTCTCCACACAGTTTAAAACGTCAAGAAAATAGCATATTGGATGCATTTCGAATCCAATTTTAGCGCCACCTGGATCCCAATCCCCCGTGATTTTTAAAATCGCCGATTTTGCCGCCAATTTTAACGCATTGCAAACAGCAACGACCGTATGTGAGACTAGCGAACATAAACGCACTGAATGAGACTATTCATTCATGAACTCAATTTTGTTTATTTTGCTGTCAAACCGGGAGAATTTGATTTTCTACGGACGCAGAAAGAGATGTTTAATTTCATGATTCTAGGCTTGAAAATCAACGTTGTGGTGTACTAAATGCATGTTTCAGCTGGTAAGAAATGTAGAAATTAATGTGGTTTGTTGAAATATCTGTGGAAAGTACAAAAAACTAGCAAAAACCGGTGCTAAACCACTACGTAAAAGCTGCAGAATTCGGCAATCTCACACGCCCAGACATCAACAATTATCAAATTTTCTGACCAAACCAGAGGATTTATACCTGCCAAGTGCCAAATATCACTTTTTGAACTAATTTAAGACTCTGCAAGGTGTGAATGATGTTAGCACAGACACGGTAGGGTTTTAGATAAGCTTATGAAATCGGCAAATATACTAATAGTACTACTAATAGTAGTCCACCCAAGGGTCAGTCCATATGATATCAAGGAGGTCCCCACCTGACCCCCTCAGATTTGCTTTATATTTTAGTCATATGTTGTACCTGTAAAAATATTAAAAACCTGCAAATTTGAGGTCTGTAGCTCTTACGGATTTTCTGTGGCAGCCATTTAAAGTTGGAGTATGGGGTCTAAATTTGGACTCAAAAGTTGCCCTTTAAATAAATGTCATCTTTGGGAGTCTGTGACTTCTTTACAAAAAGAGAGAGGTCTGAAACCTTGTATACACACTAACTGCATGCCCAATTTGTCAAAAGTAAAAAAAAAAATTCTGTAATTGCGCGTTGTGTCACGGGGTCATTAAATATGAAAAAAAAATGTCATGTTTTGTAAACTGGCAAGTTTAGCCCCCCTAAATTGACATTTTTTGTCATATTAATTATTTTTTGTTGTCACTGATGCTAAATATAGGTTAAATACAATACATATCCAAAAAATTGAGGTCACAACTCATTTACATTTCAAACAGCGCCCTCACGAAGATGAAATTTATTGCAAATTCAACATTTTCAGGGGGTCCAAAGTCGATGTGGTCAACCTTCAAAATTTATAAAACATTTTTTTTATATGACTACTAGTCTTAAATTACAACTTTGCAAAGTCCCAGTAATTGTCTAGGTTGACTTCATATAAAACGACAAGTCCAAAGTTGACCATTTTCTTATGATTGCATGTACTGCAAATGTGCCGAATTTGGAAGGCTTAAAAGTCAAATTGGCCACAATATTGAAAATAAATGATTAGATGCGTAGTTATTGGCCCTATTTACTTTTATTTCCATTTTATTTTCAATATACAGATTTTCTGTGGCAGCCATTTAAAGTTGGAGTAGGGGAATATAAATTTGGACCAAAAAGTTGCCCTTTGAATAAATTTCATCTTTGGGAGCCTGTACCTTCCTAATAAAAAGAGAGAGAGGTCTGAAACTTTGTATACACACTAATTGTATGCCTAATTTGTCAAAAGTAAAAAAAAAAAAAATGTCTGTAATTGCGCGTTGTGTCACGGGGTCATTAAATATGCAAAAAAATGTAATGTTTTGTATACTGGCAAGATTAGCCCCCCTATAAATTTACATTTTTTGTCAGAATAATTGTTTTTTGTTGTCACTGATGCGATATATAGGACAAATACAATGCATATATAAGACATAGAGGTGACAATTTATTTACATTTCGAACAGCGCCCTCGCAAAGATGAAATTTACGTTGCAAATTCAACATTTTCAGGGGGCCCAAAGTCAATGTGGTCAACCTTCAAAATTCAGAAAACATCACTTTTATAGTACTAGTCTTAAAGTACAACTTTGCTCAATCCCAGTAATTTTATAGGTTGACTTCATATAAAACGACAAGCCCAAAGTTGACCATTTTCTTATGATTGTATGTTCTGCAAAGGTGCAGAATTCGGAAGGTTTAAAAGTCAAAATGGCCACAATATTGAAAATAAATGACTAGACGCGTAGTTATTGGGCCTATTTACTTCAATTTCCATTTTATTTTCAATGTTGGGGCCAATTTGACTTTAAGTCTTCCAAATTCTGCACATTTGCAGTACATGCAATCATAAGAAAATGGTCAACTTTGGGCTTGTCATTTTATATGAAGTCAACCTAGACAATTACTGGGACTTTGCAAAGTTGTAATTTAAGACTAGTAGTCATATAAAAAATGTTTTATAAATTTTGAAGGTGGACCACATCGACTTTGGACCGCCTGAAAATGTTGAATTTGCAATAAATTTCATCTTCGTGAGGGCGCTGTTCGAAATGTAAATGAGTTGTGACCTCAATTTTTTGGATATGTATTGTATTTAACCTATATTTAGCATCAGTGACAATAAAAAATAATTAATCTGACAAAAAATGTGAATTTAGGGGGGCTAAACTTGCCAGTTTACAAAACATTACATTTTTCCTTGCATATTTAATGATCCCGTGACACAACGCGCAATTACAGAATTTTTTTTTTTTTACTTTTTGACAAATTGGGCATGCAGTTAGTGTGTATACAAGGTTTCAGACCTCTCTCTCTTTTTGTAAAGAAGTCACAGACTCCCAAAGATGGACCCCCATAATTAGACCCCCATACTCCAACTTTAAATGGCTACCACAGAAAATCCGTAAGAGCTACAGACCTCAAATTTGCAGGTTTTAATATTTTTACAGGTACAACATATGACTAAAATATAAAGCAAATCTGAGGGGGTCAGGTGGGGACCTCCTTGATATCATATGGACTGACCCCCAAGTGCACTGTTGCCTTGGCTCTTGCACTGGCTGCAGGCTTCCACTCTGTTTATTGCCTATCAAATATCATTATAAACACTTTATTACTTCATATTTTTAACCATCATAATTCAATTATATCATTTCGCAACTTACGAACGACTCGGAACGAGTACGTAACTTCATGAGACATAGGAATTTTTTTCCCATTTTTTCCCTCTAGTGTTGGTAGGCAATCTCTGGGAAGTGCAGATTAGTAAATAATTTTAGTGAAATGTATTTTACAATACGTTATATAGTTACGATGGATTTTGAGACTTACGAAGCGCTACAAATCGTCATAAATTTTGGTGAAATGGATCCCCATTGATGTAAGTGTTACGGAAGCTTATGGAATTCCGGAAGTAGGGCTAACAATTTTTTTTTTTTCCAATTTTTTTTTTTTTGCTCTAGGCATATAAGATCAGTTGATTTTGACCCCTCCCCCAAAAAAAAAAAAAATCATGAAAAAAAATTTGCATTTTGTATTTTTAATAAAGATTCTGAAAACATAATAATGATAAAATTGGATGGTTTTTTTTCACCCAATGCAAAATTTATTGGTCTCGCTATGAGTTTTCAAATATTGGACTCGACTACGTCTCGTCCAATATTTGAAAACTCATAGCTCGACCAATAAATTTGTGCATTGGGTTCAAACCATCCAATTTTATATCAATATTGAGCTACGAGTATATTGGGTCATCCACAGACTACTACGGATGTATCAACAGTCAAAATCCCCGTAGTACATTGTATGTTGTGAATTCACGCATATTCATGAGGGCCAATCATTCGCTTGTGTCGTGTGTAATAATCACGCCAGCGTTGCGTGCCTTCGCGTACACGCGATAGCGCTTTACGTGTCTTCGCGTTAACGCGAAATACCGTAAAAATACGCGTACGTGCGTAGCGCCTGTCGCATTTCACGGAACAATCGGTCCTCATTATCGGGTGATGCTAAGATGTTATCTCTTCGTCTATTGGGGAAACAATTGAATTTGTAATTTCATGTTTGTGGTTAGAATCTCAATTCACATGATTATTTCAATTTTGAGCCGAACTGATATTTTTTTCTATCGCGAGCCTCCAATCCCAGTCATTATCCTACTTTGTTACACATTGGGCTATTCCAGTTGAAACCCATACAGACTTAATCTCCCACACACCAGGGGTGTATATTTCAAATGGATTTACCCATTCGGGTAACACCATTTGAAAGTCCTACTCCCTGTGCAGATTATCACATCTCCCATAAGGGACGTATGTATTTGAACTGGAATAGCCATTATACCTACCAGCCTCGCAATCCTTAGGAATACACACGGTATACTTGGTAGGGTCAGCCTGTTGTAGGGTTCTAAATGTGTACGCTGGTCTAGGACTCTCTCCTTGCATGTAGTCGAAGCAGATAAACTTGTACTCGTTACAACCAATGGCGACAACATCAATTTCACCTTCAGCGTTGTTGTAAGTGATATCTTGGGCTCCTGTAAGCGACAAACCCTGCTGAGAGCTTGAAAGGGCGTTCTCAACACGCTGAAACTGCTCGCCGGTTCCCTCTTCATTTGTACTGCCGTACATAGCCAATCTCCAGAGCCCACTTCCGCTAAGATCAATGCTGCCATCGGTGAAAGAAGCGGTGGCGTCGATACGGACGGGATCTTTCTTACCAGCTGTTAAATTAGTGGAGCTGTAGCCTACTTGTAAACCACTGACAGTTACACCTGACAAATTAAGTAATAATTACATTAAATTCAAATTTCATTTTTACAGGACAGGTTAGTGTATCCAACAATAGGGCTTATTACCCTGATTATTGTAATTGTAACGAGGTCTTTTATAATGGGTCGTCATCTGCCATGCCTTTTCCATATGAGCCACTGGGAGAGCCGAATTGACTTTTTTTGGAGATTTTACCCCATGACCTCTTGCAAAGTCCTTAAAACTAGTGTGTTACGCTGCTCCTCTTTCCCGATGAGATAATTAGCCGTGACCAAATGCACCAATGAAGAAATTATAGATAATTTGGACCACTTGTGTCAAACAAAATGGCTACCAAGAACCTTTGTAATTATGTAATGTAAGTCCTTTCACAGATTATGTTGAAACTTGTGGACTGGTCTTTACATGGTGTGAAAGTGTTGGTCTAAGCTTTTAATATTAAGTATATTCAAGGCATGGCAACAATTTGAGAAACATTTAGCTTGCATCACAATTTGCGTAAAAACAATCTTACATGTGAGATTGAAGTGTTATATGGCTACGATATTTTACAGGCATTTGCCCCATCAAGATGAACACGGTAGCAAATTGTGTTGATGCATGTTCCGCTAGCATTTTCTGCAGTTGTGCTATTCCAGGTGAAGTCTATGCACCCCTATGGAAGATATGACCAACGAAATAAGCATTGCACCTACACCACTACCAAACTTGAGTTAAACGGGAAACGTGTATGCCTTACTGTTAATGATACTGGAAATAAAGGCAATATAGGGTCAAAGAAGCATGCAGCATACCTTCACATTTTGGGAATCTTTCACAGCCGATTACATGCTGTGGGTTAGAGGTGGCATCGGTCGCACTCTCTACACCCTCCACATCAAATGGCAGTTGCGGATATTCTGGTGCGGGGTCATCTCCTTTACCAAATTCAACGCACAGATACACCATTTCTGGACAAGTGGCACCTTGACTATCCATAGAGTAATCTATGCCTGGGATTGTAAACGCCCAGCCACCAAAAATGGGTGGTCTGTAAACTCTTTGTGCGGATTGTGAATCTGTTAGCACCTGTAAAGAAATCAATACAATATGATCAATTTTTATTTTGGCAGAATGCCTCCTTCGCTCAAGAAGCATTTTGCCGACAGACAAATCCCACTCCTTGCTCACTGCATCAAACCAAAAGCCCTTGGAGGCCATCTTGGATATGCAGTAAGCATGGTAAGGAAAACATACATTTACTTTATTAACATTTCAAATTATTATTCCTCATTCCTCATTCGTGATTAAGTTCGTTCAGGAACCCACCAGGTTCTGGGGGAGATGCATAGACGATACGATGGTGGTGATCAAGAAAACAGCTGTTCAAGATTTTACTAAGCACATCAACTCGGTGCATGATGCTATCAATTTCACCGTGGAAGAATAGAGTGATAACTGTATTCCCATGCTGGACACAATGATCACCAAAAATCCTAACGGCTGTTTGTCCTTCGGTGTATACAGAAAACCCACCCACACCGACCAGTATTTGGATTTCACAAGCCACCAACCTTTGGAACATAAACTCGGTGTAATAAGAACATTAACCCATCGGGCAAAGACCATCTGCTCAGATCAAGATACGCTTAATACAGAACTCCATCATGTTAAACGCGCTCTTTCTGTCTACGGCTACACCAAATGGGCATAGAGTACCCCAAAAAGTCGCAGAGTGGATCCTAAATCTAACGCACGCAAGGATACTGCACCACCCAAAGGACACATAACCTTACCATATGTTCAGGGGGTAACATAACAGAACCTTTGAGCAGAAAAATTCGAAAGTCTGGTGTTGTGGTCCATGTACGCCCAACTAATACCATTCGCAGCATGTTAGTTGCACCAAAGGACAAACCCAAGAAAGAAGACCGCTCAGGTGCAATCTATACCATCAAGGTGTTCAGACTGCACGTCCAACTATGTTCGCAAAACCGCTCGCCCCCTTCGACCAAGACTTACTGAACACAAAAGTGACACCTCCCCTCTGGGTGTCCATAGACGATATAGTTTCAAGGCAGAATGTGAAAATTATAGACACTGAAAGTAGATGGTTCGAAAGAGGCGTAAAGGAGGCAATATAAACTGCTCAAATAAAGAAAGTCCGCAGTCATGTAACCCGTCCTACACCAAAACCTGATCTTGTTATGAAAATTTGATTGATACGGTTGTGTGCAGAATCTTGTTAGCTCTAATTTGATACCAAATTTGATACCAAACACTCAAAAGTGACAAAGACTGATACCAGTTTATGGCATTTGGTGCATTTTGAAAAGTTGCAAATCAAAACGATAACGCGGTCTAAATTGCTTAGCGTGGCAATGTGGTCAAGCTTGCTTGCCCACGATGAACCCATGTCGACTATCCCAAGTGCGCGCTTTATTCAATTGTTAATTTAAAACGCATGGATTGCTACAGTGCTTTACTGATGAATACTAGGGCTCGATGCGATCGATATGACCTAGCGGTTGTTTCGGGCTTTATCAATGGTCGCGCTGTGCCATTCACCTCTATAGCTCCGCGTGGTCCATTTTTAATTTGCAACTTTTGAAAATGCACCAAATTTCATATACTGGTCTCAATCTCTCTGAATTTAGAGTTTTTGGTGGCAAATTTGGTATCAAGTTGGAGCTAACAAGATTCTGCACACGACTTTATCAATTAAATGTTCATAACACGATCAGATGTTGGTGTAGGACGGGTTACATGACTGCGGACTTTCTTTATTTGAGCAGTTTACATCTAAGCCACAGAACCGGACCTAAATAAGGACCATGTCAGAAGGTCCAGAGAAGTACGGGAAGCGATGGAAATCAGTGGCGTAGCCAGGATTTTGGAACCGAGGGGGCACAACTTGTAAATGTACCGACGGAAATATTTTTTGCCGACGGAAGTTGTGATTGTTGACCAAAAAATTGTTTGCATGGTTTGAAAAAGTGAAGAGCAAAAAAAAAATAAAATAAAAAATAGAAACACAAAATGTTATGTAAAAGTCACAATTTTTCATCATTTTTTTTATATAATTCTCCCCTTTTTTCTGTCACCTTGGGTAAAAAATAGTCTTGTTAACCCATTTTTTTTTTCACCAACGCCTTCCGTCTACCGACGGCCTTACATGAACCGACGGCCATGACGAACGGGGGGGGGCGGCCACCCTGCCCCCCTGATGCAAATCAGAAAGAGGGGGGAGGGACAAATACCACGAGGAAGCCACTCCTAAGTCACGTATATGACCCACTATTGAAGACTTGAGATAAGGCCACTCACGACCGGAAGTCAGTTTCTCGGGAAAGTGGATCAGATGTTTTTACATCTGATGAAGTCCTCCGACGAGTAAGGCGAAATATTAGAGTAAGTAAAAACTTACTGGTTTTGTCAAGCAAATACATATACCAATTGAAAACTTGTTGCGTTGAACATGTTGAAAGACAACAAATACATTATGAATGCCTACATTAAATCCCCCTAAACACTCCAGCAGCTAATATGTCAGTTGTCTTCCATTTAACCTCATTATTTCGGATTTAATTGACTAGAAAACCTTCCTGTCAGTTGTTCTTAATATTATTCCATAATGTTTGGCATGAAATAGAGATTGTTGTATACTATGGAGCAAATGCTAATTATGCCCCGCCAAATATGGGTAACCGCCTAGTGCTATAGCAAAATGCATTGGCGCCATCATGTTGCAGTATCACCAAGCACGTTCAAAGCATCAGACACTGATCTTGTCTGTCCGTGATTGCAATTGTAGCAAAACCGTAAATATTCATTATTTCGCAATACTCATTAAACATCAGGTCAACAAAGAGAAAAAAATTGTCTCCGAAACATGTACATATTTAATACGTGAAGCTGGATTTGTTTCAGGGACTGATCTGTGTGATCTTACATTTTTCAAAGCCATAATGTATGATCGTTTAGAATTAATTTGGTTATATTTTTTCAAACCTGATTTTGTGGCATATTTGTAATGTTTTTACATGTCCAGACTTAGACCTAATTGGAATTGACATAATTATTCTATATAGTCCTTACATGTAGAACAACAGAGCAATTAACGTATTGGTAAGACTTAAATCTCACAAAGGACACCACAGTTAAGCGGTGAAGAAAGCATGTTTTGTTTTTGTTTCACCTCATATTTTGCCTTATAATGACCAGAAAAGTTGTTATAAATATTGTTATAATTTTGGAAAAGGATAACAAAATGAAAATTTGACTGAAATTGCATATTGTGGCTTTTATTGGAAGGAAAAGTAAAGGAGCTGAATCTTAACCTGAACCATTCGCTCATCATCTTCCTTACCTGCTCTACATAACCAATACGATCACCGGAACCATCCATTTTGGCACTGCCCCACATGCTGACTTTCCATAGACCTTCCCCTTCAACTCCCTGGCCCCTCTCATTGATCTTAAGGTTGAGATCGATGATCAAGTCGTTGACGACACCTTCTCTGACGATGTCAATATTTGATGGGTCCACCTGCCACACCGGTACATCTAGGGAGGTAAAATAAGTGTCTGTGGTTAAATCCTGACCATTTTCTTGACTGGGTTGACGACTGAGAAACTTGTATGTTAAAAAAGGCGGACTTTGCAACAAGATTTTGGTTGTATTGAGACTGGGCAGTTGTGTCCAAATTGACCTTTAGACCGTGTTTGTTATTGGACACATATTTTTAAAACTTCAGAACGCGATCTTATTCTAAAGTGGTACGATCATTCACAGTTAATTTGAAAAAGCAAATGAAAAAAAAAAAATGCATCTATATATAATAGGTGATAGATGAAGAGGTTAAAATTAGTTAACGGTTTGCATATTAACAGGGCCGTCGCTAGAGGGGGGGGGTATGGGGGTGACACCCCCAATACACAATTTTGTCGGCAAAATGTGACTGCTGTCGGCAAAACCATGTGACTGTCGGCAAATGTAGTCAAAGGTATGTGTGATTGTCGGCTAATTGTGAGAGCCACATAACAGATTAATGTGTTACGAAATTGTGTTGTTGTAACGTAATAGACATACTGTGAATGGTATAGTAGTTACTAGTTTAAAAAAAATTTGTTGAAAAATGTTTTGACTCCTAACGACGTTCTAAAGAAAGTGTCCTATACCTCCGAGCGGTTAAGGCGTTGGACTGTGAATACAAGAGTCGCGGGTTCGAAATCTGAGTGGGTCCACTTGAGCTCGACTGGCTCCTTGTGTCCTTGAGCAAGGCATTTTACTCTACTTGCTTAGTGCTTCGGAGGGCACTTTAAGGCCAGAGTAATGGAAGACACATTCGTCCACGACCGAATTTGAGATTTTTTGATATTTATCAACACTAAGATGTATTCTTTCACTTGAAACTGATAAAATACAACTTGCTAATATTTATTCGTATTTTTGCTTGATTTATTTCACTCTTTTCAACTCTAAAAAGTCACATGGCTCAAGACAGCTTAGTAAATTGGCGGGAAATAATGAGTCAGAAATGCGCGAATGCGAAATATTGTGATTACGCGCGCGATTCGCGTCGCGTGACGCGGCGCAACTCTGCGCGTATGTCCAACGCAGTCAAGGCGCATTCGGTATGTTGTTAACGCCAGCAAATGTGGTGTAAACAAAACAAAATTTGCAGTCAAAATGCCACTTAGATTTTTTAATTCTTTTGAATTTTGGCGCACTGAAAGCAGAGATTATAGATTCAAAAAAAAAAAAGATGCATATTTAGACCATGCGCCAGATACAGCTTTTACAAGTGTGAAAGTCTTACCGTTTTAAAATTTAAGGACGTTTTGTGCATAATTTTGACATTTTTTTACTATAACGTCGATTTCTCAGAGTTCACTTTTGACAATATTGCGCGATTTTTGTGACAAGATAACTCGAAAAATATGCAAGCAAAGGGTAAACTTTTTGCACTATCCGTTAGAGTACATCAAAGTCTAGGGAAGGTTTTTTCATTTTTTCAAAACATTTGTTTGAAAATGTTGACCTTTCGTATTGAAGAAAAAAATGTATATCTTCAATATGAAAGGTCAAAATATTCAATTGATCGTCGGCTTTTCCTCCTAGCTACACACGCTTTAAGTACATATCATTAGATTTTTAAAGTTTACTTCGAGGACTGTTATATATCAAAAATATCAAATTTTAATAATTAGTCATAAAATTTGTGTTGTATCGCGAATTTCAAAAAATGAAAATTATTTGATATCAGAAGGACTTCCTTCGTATTCGGAATGCAATTCGATATCTCTGGTGCGCTCTCATCTCCCACAAAAAATACTGTCCAAACGCTCATTCCACATCCCTAAAGGCAACGAAAAAAAACCCGGTCTGCGGGCGGATGGACATGTCAAGTAGGGTCGGTCGGTCGGGGTTTATTTCTTCTTTCTTTTATGGAGACTAAAATTACCCAAAATTTCACCAAAATCTAAAATTTTTGCAAACATATTTTCTAAACTAGCGTAAACTTACAATATGGACAGAGGTTACAGCACTCATTCGGATCTACTATTGGTTCTTCACAAAATGCTGGTGCACAAGATTTGATGTTGCATTTGACTGTACTGTTGTCACATTCGCAAGTTGTACATGCATCTATGATTAAATTCCCACCATGTAACATGATTGTACCTCTATACGAACAACTTAATAGTCCTGACGCTGACGAAGACTGAAGACTTGCAGACGAACTTGAGCAACGATCGAAACACGAAACTTCTCCGTGGTCACATGAACATGATGTACACTTATCGTCCAGCTGAATCGTGTGTCCGTTTTCAATCGACGTCTTTTCATTGTAAATACAATCACATTTAGGATCATTTTCACACTCAATTTCGCCTTTGATACACGTACAAATCTTACATACTTCATCCCGCGTGATAGTCTGTTCATGTAGAAGCAGGGTTTCCTCGAAGAAACATGGTAGATAAGGCTGCCAATCGCTGCTATCGCTGAAGCTGTCTAACCGTTCTGAAGTTGTTGCTGAGAATTTAAAGATAACAAAATGCAATAAATTGTACATAAGGAGGTATATAAGATATCGGCATCAATAGTTTCTCCGATCCTCCTCCTCCTCGACCACCACCACCACCACCACCACTACCACCACCACCACCACCACCACCACCACCACCACCACCTCCTCCTCCTCCTCCTCTTAATCATAATCATCAGCATGTCATCAATTACGTTTCCTCCGTAAGGGATGAAATCAAAACTCTGGAACAATGGAAACCGGCTCCAATCGAACGAAACCACCCTTTTAAACTCTGGGTTAAAACTCTAAACTCGCGGTAAAGGAAACACGGTAGACGGTAGCCAGTGCAAACTATACTTTCTTTAATCCTAGTGGCAAGATGAACAATTTAAGACTACTAGTATATTTTTTTTAAAGAAATCGGAGCATTTTAAAATTCTGACCCTGCGTGATGGTATTCGTAGCCAAGATAGTAGTAGAAACTATACGCATAGTGCACTTACGTCCACAGCGAATTCACCGTGACCTTTCCAGCCATAAACCCGCTTATTGAAGATTAAACCGATATATGCAGTACTAAACCATTATATAGTAATCTATTGTCCAATGCAAATTTATTACCACCTGATAATATTGATCCAATGAGCGACCGAATTGTCCGCTACGGACGACTAATCCATTATCGATAATGACTCTATTGACATGAACGAGCGTATCTCCACTGACCGAGTTTTGGGATATATTTCACTGGTTTGCAGCTGTTTGCTGTCATTTACTCATCAAGGCGGACGACCGTTATTATAAGGACTATGCCAATTATTTAAAGATTGACATGTAGAGAATAAGCCATAATTGATTGAGAGAAATTGCAACCAATCTTCAAAATACGATCAAGAAATGGCTGCCCGGTGAAGTAAAATGTGCATTGGAATACACGGCGAGTTTGGATAGATGGTAGGATTTCTTTTTAATAAAAATGTATGTTCCCCTGTTATTAAAGCTTGTACTGGGTTGAAGATTCAGATATTTGGAAAAGAATAAGTAATTGAAATATAGAGAAAGTACTAAAATCATAGCTTTTATACTTTTTGATATATGATACTAACTAGTTCAACCCGTATAGCTACAACACAGCGCTACCAGTAGGGTTCAATTGCCTATTGTGAGTGCCCCTGTGTTGTGTGCATACATGTAGTTAACAATAACTGCATGATGTGCTATAGTGCTATATACCGATAATGCTTCGCGCGTCAACTACCAAACGTTACCTTCATTTGGGGCTAACATAGTTTGATTTTTTTTTTGTATTTTCCTAACTCCTTTTCAATTTTACATTATTTTTGGCCAAAGGTAAAATTTTGTGTTAACCTGGTCAATATTAAATTTTACACTGGGAGGGAAGGGGGGAGGTGGGAGGGTTAGTAGATGCAAATTTTTTGGGGTGTGTTAGCACAGCAACGCATGAGGATTTTGTTCGAGATAGGCCGAGCGACCCAGGCTATCACGCCCGTGTACGATAAAAAGGTACGCTTCATTGCCACTACGAATTAAGCGTTTGTTTGTTTGTTTGTTTTATTTCCTCTTTTGCCTGGGTAACTCATTCAGTGGATGTTTTAACTGTTTTAAGGTATCCTCTGTTCTTCCATGAGGCCCATATATCATATGATATTACTCATTTTTACGATCTGCGCATGCTCATTATCCTCTTTAACTGATTGTTGGTCAGTTTTTCAGTTTTTGTTTTCAATCCACTGACTGGCAGTTCAATCCACTGATAAGATTAAGAGATTACCATATTCTTTCAATAGGTTTTAACACAGACCAAAAATAAAAGGATATTTTCTATGATTTGAGATTATAATCACACATCATATCAATGGAAAAGCAGCACCATTACAACACATTTTTCATTAGGCCTATAGCTAGGAATAAATAGCAAAAATAGTTTAACGCTGCAACATGTTATGAATAAAATCTCAAGTGACGGTCTTTTCAAATCATAAGCTCTTGTTAGACTTGTATGTATTGTATGAATTAAACTATGTGTGGTCTGTGACTAATTCTATAAACACAGTGAGAGAGTGCAAGCTTCAATTATCCTGGTCAATAGGATAACGATTCTTTTAAATGGAATGGGAAAGACATCTCTAGCAGGTGATTTTTATCTTATTAATTGAGTTTATTTGTAATTTAGCGCTTGATTCCGTTTGTACAAATGTAATTATTGACCTGGTGGTGACGCTGTGAGGGACGCAGACGAATATTGGATATAATTATGTAGGATTAATGCAAATCCTTGGTCAGCAAAGGTTTAATTATTGTCATGATATATGGATGCAGATATTAGATATTCACTTTAGACAGATTGGATATTCCACCTTAACAGACTCTATACTAATATATATGAGTGTAGAATAAATTTTTGAGATAAAGGGCGCTGCACTCTTGAAATGGTGCAAATTTGAAAAACAAACAAACTTTTCCTTCCATATAGCACAATAGTGAATCCTACAAGGGGTTGTAAAATAATTATGCGCCGGGGGGGGGGGGGGTAAAATTTCCCCTCGGCCTGCCAAAAATCGCTTGCCCCCCTCTCGGCCCGCCAAAAATTCTTTGCCTCCCTTTACACATGCCAAATTTTTGGGATACCAATTTGTAAACCTTAAATGGTCTACCTGAGATATATGTTGCGAGGGCAGCGAGCAGGAAAATTTGCATATTAAAGCGTTTTCTGTACTGTTTTCCTAAGCCTTTTTAGAACGTTTTATTTAAAAGGCGTCCCATGAATGTGTGCCAAAAATCACTGGCCCGCCCCCCTCTTGGCTCGCCAAAAATTGCTTGCCCCCCCCAATTTTACCCTCCCCCAGGGCTCATAATTATTGCACAGCCCCTAACATATCAATTTTTCAACATTTAGCTTACAAGCAAGGAGTGTTGATTAACTTGGGAAACTTTCAAGACCTTTGCTCGTGCACATTTTGAGATAGAGGGCGCGGAACACTTGAAATGGTGCAAATCTGAAAGTGAAATGTAAATTTCTCATATTAGCCCCATTTTGAATATTCAGCGCCCTCTACCTCACAAAGTGCACGGGCAAAATTCTTGTAAATTTCAAATATTATTCAATACTCCGTCCTTGTACATGTAAAGCTAAAAACATTGTGATGTTATAGGACTCATTATTTTTGATTTTCGCAAAGAATTGAAAATTTCCCATTTTAGCTCCATTTTGAATATTCAACGCCCTCTACCTCTTATAAATTCCAACTGTTATTCAGTATTTTGTCCTTTTTACAGAGAAATGAAAATTTCTCATATAAGCTCCATTTTAAATATTCAGCGCCCTCTACCTCAAACAGACAGACACACCGACAGACAGAATGAGTAATCTTATTTACTAGCATCCAATCCATCTGGAACGAGCATCATATACTTTGAATGTCCAATTTCTAATATCCATCTAACTTTACTGTGCTGTGAGGGGGATCGAGCCTCCTACTTAAAGCACTTCGTTTATAGGACGTTCAGGTCGAATTTTTCGTTTTGTTCCATAATTAGTATATCCCAAATATGATCCGGGCGGTAGCGAATTTCTTCAGTCTTTCGTTTTTCATATGGTTGCTGCGGATCCCGCGGAAAGCATGTGACAGGATGATGGGTGTTGAATATATTGCAACGTAACCTGAAATCTCTGTCAGAATGAACTGACGTGAAAAGCGATATCCATCACAGCTTTATAAATTATGCTAAAAGACATGAGGGATCCACTCGTCAGTCCTGCGTGTCAGTCTCAATGCTCATTACCATACTCTTACCTCTTACGATCCAAAACAGAAAACATAAGCAATACAAATTCATTGTCTTTGTAGCTTCCTTTCAGCCCAGGTGTAAAATACAAGGTTGCTAATTGTAACATACGCAAGACGGGACGCAAGAAGGTGTTTGTTTATTTGTCAGAGGCAGAGGCGTGTTGAACTTGATTTTTGAACTCTGGTGACCCCCTGCTTAAAGCTACACGCTGAATACTATCATGCACTTTTGTGTGCGTTCAATTATGCACATCGATTAATAGACAGTGTTTAAGTCATTGCCTGAGCAATAACTTCTATTGCGACAGCTTTAGCACATGCAATCGATGATAGATCATATTCGATTAGCGTCAAAGCATGCAATGGTATCATCATCAAAGAGTTTGCGAAATGAAGTAGGACAATTTACCTCCATTTCTTGCTCAAATCTACTTCAACGCGAACGTGTCATTGGTTACTGCACTAACAGACTAACAGCGTCTTGTCGCTTACACTCGGGACATATGTGTCAATGAGCAATCAAAAGAAGGGCATGTGTAAGAACTTGTAAATGGAAGCGACTGCATCAAAATGTCTCCCTTTTGTTTTGTCAGGTGGGTTATTAGTCACACTTCAACCTTAGGCGGTTCGTTTGAATAAACATGAATGCGCTATACTTCTCAACAAGGATTATATTATATAGAGACCCAGCTGTTTGCGTGAGATTATACTACCTTGGCGTGAGACCGTGAGAAAGTGACCCAATGCGTGAGACTCACGGCCAATGCGTGAGAGTTGACAGCCCTGCTTAATCCCCTTGCCGTTGAAGTTTTCACAGAACGCAATTTCGCAAACAGATTTTTTACGCTTGACGTTTGGAGCAAAAAATATTTTAGCCTTATTCTAGCACTAATTTTCCACAACATGCATTGTGGTGTATTTTTTACCCAAACAAATTAGATTTTAAATAATTGACTACATAATACATATATTAACAGTGGACTTCGGGTATATATATAAATATGCATATATATAAATGCGCACGTGACATCTACAAGTCGCCATACCGTGTTCAACGATGTAAGGTACCCGGATGTGCACAAATACCACACGCAAAAGTATAGGCGAAAATGACATGTTACAAGGAAAATTGTTTTTGCAAAATAGTGGCATTGATTGCAAAGGGGAAAATAATTTGACCCGAAACATAAACTCTTTATTTGGATTTTCCATCACGGAAAAAAAAATTAATAACGGAAAAGCTAGATATAGCTGATTTAAAACTTATATTTCATTATTTCCGTGCTAAATGGGCGTGGCAATTGGCCATATTGATGACGAAATGTGATTCTTACTGGCATTAAGGTCAGAACTGAGTAGCTGCCGATGATGTTATTTGATAATTTTTGCACGTGATGATAGGGAACTTAGGGGGCTGTCATTTTTTCGGAAGGAATGGGTCATGGATTTATTTACTTGGGAGTCACGATAAATACCCCCCCCCCGTAGTGCCGCCACTGAACAATAACCCGGACCCTAATTTTAACTCTAATTTTAACGTCAATTGACGAAACTATAACTTTAGCCCTTTTCGGAATAATACGTCAATTGACGAAACTATAACTTTAGCCCTTTTCGGAATAATGACCCTCTCGAACTAATAGGCTAGACGTCCCCGCCCGACCTCCTCAACCCTAACTCATTCGCTCGCTAGCTCACATCACAGATGCTCACATCAAAAATTGACAAAAAACTAATTCAAAATGTGTTTTTAAGCACCTTTTTGTGTCCCCCATGCTAAATCGGTGATTTGTACACCCTTTGACCATGTTGACGTACAATTTAGAGTATAAACACTTAGATGACTGTACATGATCTAATCATCCCGGCTGGAAGATGTTGAGGAAGACTCGTATACTATACATCACGCTCATACGTTATTATGACAATTTGACGTACAATCACGTATGTGATGCATGGTTTGAGGTTTATTCAGCTAGTAAGTTAGATCTCGTCATACACATTATTGTCATGGTATTATATTGTAATTGTATACGTCAATTTTGTTCAGTTTGATTCAACCGGCTTATAAAGTTTTACTTTACACGGAAGGGGAAAGTTAGCAATAAACAATTAATTTATGAGTGTAAAAGGGGAGGGTGGTTTTGGGGAAAAGGGGGGGCAAATAATATTTATAAAATTATAAGTAAGGCGAGAAAAAAAGAAACCCTGTTCTAGGGGCGGACGGACCTTTCAAGTAGGGTCGGTCGGTCGGTTGGTATTTTTTTCATTTTTTTTAAATAACCCAAAAAATCACAAAAATCTGTAAATACATTTCAATTTGAGAAAATACCAAAAAAAAAATAACCTGAAATTTCCGAAATTTGGGGTCGGCATTCATTTGTACAGGAAAAATTCGTTTCCCAATTTGTTCAAAAAAATTGTTCGTTTTTCGTCGCCTAAGTACATAAATAAATAATTAAATAAATAAATAATTAAATAAATAAATAAATAAATAAATAAATAAATAAATAAATAAATAAATAAATAAATAAATAAATAAATAAATAAATAAAAATAAATAAACATTAGTTATGTTTGTACATGGGGGGTGCTGTGCAATAATCATGATCCTTCGATATCCATGATTTACCCTTGCAAATTTATAGCATCGAACCTCCAGCCAATGTTCCTTGCCAGTGCTAGCCACGAAACAAGGTCACAACTGTAGCCACGTGCACTCCTTCAATGGTCGCCATTTCAGTGATTGACAGTGATGTAATGCAAATATGGCGCTGGCCATCTGGTCACGTGCGCATTTATAAATGCGCATTTATATATACAACCGAAGTCTACTGATTAATGACCTCCCTAAATGCGCTCCAAATCTCCTTTTTATCATGTTTGCAGATGATACTAATATAATTTATTCGGATAAAGACCAAACATCACTGGAGTCTAAGCTGAATAAAGAACTTAATGTTATATCTGACTGGTTTAAACTAAACAAACTTTCTCTAAATATTAAAAAAAGGAATTTCATGTTATTTAAAAATAAACATACCCGCTTTCCCCCGTCAACTATTAAAATTTGCATTGATGATAAATTAATTGAACAAGTTAAGGGCTGGGGTATGAACGTTTGGACAGTATTTATTTTGGGACATTAGAGCACATCAGACATATCGAATTGCATTCTGAATACGAAGAATGTCATTCTGATATCAAATAATTTTGATTTTTGAAATTCGCAATTTAATACACATTTTATGGCAAATCATTAAAATTGATATTTTTGATATTTAACAGTACTTGAAGTAAACTTTATAAATCTGATGATTTATACTTAAAGTGTATGTAGGTGGGATGAAAAGCCGACGATCAATTGAAAATTTTGACCTTTCGTATTGAAGATATGGATTTTTTCCCAAAACACCAAAACAAATTAGGTCTTTTGGGAACAAAATCCAAATTTTCAATAAGAAAGGTCAAAAATTTCAATTGACCGTCGACTTTGCCTCCAAGCTACATACACTTAAAGAATATATCATTAGATTTATATAATTTACTTCGAGGACTGTTATATATCAAAATTTGAAAAATATCAAATTTTTATAATTTGTCATAAAATTTGTATTATATTGTGATTTTAAAAAATGAAAATTATTTGATATCAGAAAGACATGCTTCGTATTCAGAATGCAATTCGATAGGTCTGAGGTGCTCTCATGTCCCACAAAAATACTGTCGAAACGCAATAAATGCTCATTTTGGATCCCTTAATGTAACTAAATTTCTTGGCATTCTAATAGACGACGACCTGTCGTGGAAATCACACACATCCCATGTTACAAAAATTGTCTCGAAATACAATGGTATCATTAGGAGGTTAGGCCCTTTCTCCCCCCTGATTCTTTGATCACTCTCTACAATACTCTTGTTTTCCCCTATCTTAATTACTGTGCCATGATCTGGGCTGACAAAAACAATTCCCATCTCCATACACTTTTTTTTAATGCAGAAGAAAATTATCAGAACATGTACCTATTCAGTTTGGCTCGCCCACACCGACCCCTTATTCAAGTCTCTCAGGACGCTTAAAATCCAAGACCTTTATATTTTCCAAACTGCCCAATTTATGTTCAATTACCTTCATGACCAACTACCATTTCATACTACTGACCCAGACTATTTTATAACCAACAAAGACATCCACACCCATGACACCCGTTTTTCGAATGACCTTCATGTAAGCCGTACCAATACCAGGCTGGCTGAAAATATCCTTCGGATTCATGGTGCCCTGCTCTGGAACTCCCTCGACCAATCATTGAAACAGTCTCCAACATTGGTTATTTTCAAACATAGACTTACAGATTATTTAATCGAATCTTATACCACAACTGATTAAGGGTATTTTCAAACTTTCCATCTCACTTGGGTCTGTCCCGTCCTGTCCTGTCTTGTATTGTTCAGTCTGTCCATACCCCATTAATTTATTTGGCACAATAATTATATTTGATTCTGATCTTGTCCAAATTATCTTTATGTGATGGAATCATACGCTTCTCCTTTTATTCTGCTTTGTGTCAAAATATGTGATTTATTATATATTTTTTTATTATTGTACTTTTGAGTATTATTATCTGATTTAATGATTCCGTTCAATTAAATTTATTCTTATTTCGGCCACATGATATCAGCATTATAGTACATATTCATAGGCGTAGGAAGATTTTCAACATGGGGGGGCTGACACTTGAAAAAGATTTTGTGGGCCAAACTGGGGGGTGTGCGAGGGGGGTTTCCCCCGTCGCAGTCCGAAAATTTGGCAAAATATAGGTCACAAAGACCCATTTTCCCACAATTTTTAAGTTCACCTAGGATTATTGGGGGGGGGGGGCTGAAAGGTATTCCAGCCCCGCACCAAAATTCAAGCCCCCCCGGTTCCTAAGCCTATGATATTAATATTGTAACGTAGGTTAAATTTCCATCTTGTTCAGATTGGGTGCCACAAGCTTCACGCTCTGCGTCTTTGCGGCATCCACATCTCTTCACTTCCCATTTTCTTATATTGTGTTTCTATAAGTAATTATCATTAAGTATTTCTTATCTTGCATTTCCATTTGTATAACCTTTTGAGATGAAAACAAATAAAACTTGAACTTGAACTTGAACTTGATACAGAACAGGTACTTTTGCAGTCAATCAGGAAATGTGGAAAATATTGTTCTTAAATTGACGTAGTTTCGTTCATGATTTACTGCTCACTATAGATGTTCTCGTTCACTTCGACTTCAAAAAGTTTTATGGCATAGTGCTTGTGAATGGCCAATCCTTTATAATCCTCTAGACGTTGAAGTTGTGCTTTTTAACCGCATTTCTCCCGTGTTTAGAGTCACTAGCAATCAAACACATTGGTGTTCCAATTTGTAACCTAGATGGTTACTTAAAGTGACTCGTCTAGGATGGCAGAGCGGTCTACACTCTAAAAAATGAACCATACAACTTTACGCACTACCAAGATTTAAAAGCTTCTACATTATTGTTTTATTCCCTAATAGTAGGTATATCACCCCAAAAATAAGCGCAGCAGAAACATGTTATTTGACGCTTTTAATTGAATCATCGTTATGAATGCTTCAAAAAACAAAAAACAGAATTAAAATCGGATAATGCAAAGTGATGTAACGTCAACTTGAAGATACCCGGAAATCGGGTGAAAACCTGCCACAAATTGCTATAAATGGCAAAATGGTAATTTTTGGCATTTGTAATGCTTATTCGGACACTTACTTGAAAAGGTAGCATTGATTTAAGTATCACAGATTAATTGCATATCTTTCCGGACTTCGTTAAAGAAAACAAGATTAAAAATCTTTCCTCGAATAAATGTAATAAATCCACCAAATATACAATTTTAGCCATTTTGACCAATCTGCAGACAAATAAAAGCTAAAGTCCAGCTAATTAATATGCAAAAATAATGCCAACAGAGAACCGTACATGATATGAGGATGCGGTTTTTTTTGCACACATAAGTACCCAAATTTCTTTCATTAACAAAAAAAAAATACACAAAAAGTCATTAATTATGCAAATTAGCTAATTACATCTAATTATATATTTATGCCATTCTTATGTTAATTAGGCATATGTAATTTTTACTTTTTTTCAATGTTTTATTTATGTTTTATTCATACAGCATGATTTTGTCAAATATGAACCTGCTGTGATGTTGAATAAAGAAACTGCAGTTAATTGCCTAAGTGCACCGAGTTTTCAATTGGTATAGGGAAGTGTTTCACTCATTGTCCAAGGAAAAAAAATACATGATAACAAACACTGGTATTTCAGACCGGTGGTACTAGGTCCTCTATTTCGAGAGACCTATATTTATTGATTTATGGACGATCAAAAAAAATTCATAAAACAGGTCTTAACTCTTAAACTAGGCAGTGTTTAATTTCGGCGGAGTTGATAGTGATTTAGGAAATGTTTCACCTACCATATATTAAAAGACAAATTATTGTGATCAATGAAACATAGCGAGGAAATCGTTTTTTGACATGTATGTTTTCAAAAATTGGCCAACTTTGATCCGCGCGCTTTTTGATTCACTGTTATGTATGCGTGCACAGTATGACAGAATTATTGTGCAGCCACTGTGACATACCTACTAATAGTTTGAACGGTTTAATTCATTTGGTTTAAATAAATATGTGCAGTATAGTATGAATATTGGGGCTATGGAATTGTCTTTTAGTTTCTTTCTTTCGGTTTCTTTCTAAAACGACGTTTTGGATTTCGGATAAGGTATTAGTGACAAGCAATGGTCACAGATTTGCTCATATCCACTCTTGAAGACGAAAGTCAAAGATATGCATGTATCCAGTCCCATGTATGCATGCATGTCACCCTGGTTTTCAGAGCATCTACGGGAAACAAATGTTCTTTTTAAGTCTAAGTTCATCATGTAAGTCCTTATTTATGTCAATCCATGTTAGAAAGCATCCTGAAACAACGACCTGGTTAATAGAGAGGAAGAAAACACACAAGAAATTTATGTTTTGTACACATGTTCACCGTTAATAGGACACAACAATCATGTTTTCCCCAAGAAATATTATGTTCAGCTTTAAAAAGTAGATCATTGTTCCTTGTCTTATTTTCAATAAAATTTAGCAATATTTCGGCCCTGTCAGTCGTTTAAAGGCTGGTTACGATGTCTTGGTTACGATCATCGGAGAACCTTGTTGCATAAGCACGTTATAGTGTGAACTTCGGTCGATTCACAATACGAGATGCCAAAATACGCCGTGCATCATGGGAAAAGGTCGACATCCAAAGCCCGCGTAATACAAATACATTACAACAAGAACATTACGTCGATTGTGTGTTTAAATGGCAATATAACGATGTTACACGTGAAAGCACATTAAAATAGCAATTTACAATTATAGTAGATCCATTTGATAACTATTGATTACACGAAATCCTTCATGGAGCTGATTTAAACATCATTATTAATATTATCATTGAAAATCCAATGTTGGCTAGAACGGCTATATCGACCCTGGAGGTCAAAAATTGGACTGACAAGAGCAACCGCTGACGGCGCATCGTATTATGAATCGCGAGAATCACCAGCTATTTCAGGTTGTTTCACACCGCAAACAGAGGAACGTTCATCTGCAAACACATGAACGTCAATTTCTAGTCTTACAGATCCATTCAAAATACTCACTGAAGGCATTTTGGAGCCACGTAGTAACATGGTAAGATGCTGAACCCATTAAATGTTGACGCACTTGCGATTGAATAAGCACCGATGGCTGAAATCAAACACAAATCTGGTTATAAAAAGAATCTAATGTTGACCACTTAAAGCCATATATTCTTTACTTCAGTAACCATGGTAACAAAGACATACATGTATAGTCATCTATTAGGCAATATCTATGGTATGTAATGTCAGGCTTTGGAATAATAATTTTTAATTTTTCAACATTCAAGCACCGCGTGGCTGCCATATTTGACCGAGGTAGTTGCAATGAATTATGGATCATTGTAATGAACACCAACAATAAGCTGGAGCTATTGGGCTATATAAAACATATGAAAGATTAGGATGACTAATAATATACAATATGACCTGTGATTTGGTTTTTTCATAAGTCTTTCTGTTTCGATTTTGCACGTAATGTAAACCACCGTGGTACAGACCCTGCAATGTTCTAGCCATTGTAATGTGTAATACCCGCTCAAATAGCCGGCAAAGGCCAAATGACTTCAGTGGGACCACAATTGCGCTTAATTTAGCCCCCAGCTAGCCTCAGCACTAAAGATCTATTGATTTGATTCCATTTAACAATATTAAGCCATTCACCTTCAAAGAAGACCCACTCTGCAACTTGTAGTTTAGGCATTTGGCAATGTTTTGTGATACAGTCACGGCCATTGCAGGTTTGACCCCAAATGCTACAGGGGTAAGTAGGCGTTTTATCGTCACGTTCCTAAAATTGAAATGATACAGTATAATTTAAAGAATGTACAACCATCATCATTATAATTTAGAGGCTATGAGGGTTTTTTTGTGTTATTATTGTGAAACTATGATCATTGAGTTACAAATATATATCAAACCGCATTTATTAACATTTGCGAAACATCAAAAATACATGAAATACACAAGAATAAAAATATTAATTACACAACAGAGATATTAAACCTAGGACAACTTGCTTACCCTGTCCAGCAGGGGGCAAGGCAAGGTAACCTTAAAATTTAAGAAAGCAAAAGGTTAATAAATTCCCAAAACCAATGGTGAAAACTCATTCTTCAGCATCTACCCAAACACACCTATACCCACACTTACATACTCAACCCACTAATGCTTCATCTACTCCCTTGCACATACACCTCAACTAAACACTTGCACACACCTGCTCCTGACTACACTCATTCACAACACAAATCTACACACTTACACCCCCACACTCCTATAACTGCATAACAAAGCAAATGCATAAAATCATGGTCGTATTGCACATCATAAATAAATACAAGTATACAACATTGGAAAAGTCACATTTGAATCAAGTCAGTTGGATGAAGCAACTAGTCTCTGGGAGCCATCAGGCACACATGACAACTATTAGCAAAGATTGCAATTACAATTTGGAAAACGACTAGTTGCGGTGGTCGCTATTTTCAAACACTGCTATCAGAGCGGCTTTGATTAAAGTCGGAATTAAAGATAAATAGTTCGCGCCTGACGACACCTCAAACTCAGATCGAGTCAGCTTGTTTATGATTTGTCTCAATTTAAATTTCTTAACACAGCGGAAAAACATCGCGTCATCTGGTTAGTTTTTCACCTTCAAACATACAAAACGTCTCAAAGGTTAGGTATTTACTAGTAGTATTAAACTTTCTTTCCTGAAGGCAACATGTCAATAATGCCTGACAACGTTGATTTTTCCCTTGTAAAAGGACCGAAATCGTGCGCCATTTTCTACTATTCCGTTTCTCCGATGAATGCACCAGATAAATCAATCGCCTTTACGCGCTGCTAAAGGCTAAATGCTAAATGCTCAATATGTATGCTAACCAATTACGAGCCGTGGGGATCGAATGACAGAATTATCATCAGACGCAAACTAGTATCTTTAATTGCGTCGCGATTTTTATTATACGTTGCTTCTCTCATGTCACAGGTTATTGCTTGCCGCACCTGGCTAACATTCCACCTGCAGCAGTAGGCTACATACCAAGTTGAATGCACTGTTGTAATAAAAAGTTTCAGTTTTAGCATACTATAGTGTCACAATCGAAAATGCCAAGAGTTGGGCAGGCCAGATTGACGCCATACAATCGAACATCGAGGCGCGCATATAGCAGAACTTTTAATCAAAAAATGTCTTTTCACAAATAGGAGAATAATTATGTAATGAGAGTTAGCAGATGTAGCTTTTTCAATCGGATTTAAATGTGTTATGTGGGACATTGCTCAATGTTCATGCTGTTCATAGAGTTTCTCTAATTTTAACAAACGTTTAAAAAAGTGACTTAATGTTTGAAGAAATTCCTTGAAAAACTATACCTCACCTTGAGACACGATGGTATCAGCACAATAGGTTTGCATGTCATGTTCAGGAATGATCCGTAGAAACCATCATTCAGGTAGTACTTATATTCCTCTTCTTCATTGTTTTCTGGAAAACAATTAACTTAAGTTATCATTATATTGACAACAATTTCCCGCAAGCATTATTATTCAGCACGGTGAGGTTGGCTCGAGATTCGAGATTAGACATTCGTTATTACATTGAATATTACACTTTTAATTATATTTCTGCATTGATCAAGTGTACTTGAGTAATATCAGACATATTTTAGACATTCAAAATTTGTGGCCCAATGTTGGCCCAAATTTTGAATTTTAAAATTTCTGGGCCAAAATTTGTGTCCAAAAAGTCCAAAATGGTGTCAAAATACTCTGGAACACTTGATCGATACATAAAAATTGTTTGTAGGCCAAAATTCGGTCAAAAATCGAAATTTTAAAATTTTCAAAATTTCTGGGCCAAATTTTTTTAAAGTCCAAAAATGGTCTGAAATGTTCTGAAATTTCTCCCGTACACTTGGTTGATGCATAAAAACGATTGAAAGTGTATTATTCAACGTTATAACGAATGTCTAATGTCTAATCTCTAATCTCGAGCCAACTCCACCATGCTTATTATTCACACTACGTCATTGAGCGTTGTTTGAATTATACTCAGTAACAATCCACTCTTGTACACCAACGGGCTCAAATATCATCTAGTTGTTACTTCGTGAAAAAATTAATTAAAAAGGAAGTGGTTATTAAGCCATTATTTGTTGCCGAGTGTAAAAATCTAGGTCACTTTTGATGAAAGGTCAGATTGGAAGATATGCTTTCACATACGATAATGCGTCAATATTTTTTTCCAAACAGATGTATGATTGAATATTTTAGAGCATGAATGTGAAATAGAAATAACGGGAAATAATGACCAATTTTTTAATGTATGCCTACAGTTCTTAATCAACTTGTTTGTGAATAATGTACACCACAAAATTCTCCATAAACTTGAATCAATGGGTTAGATTAACTGGTCATCAGAATCGTCGACTTTGTTAAATAACTAAGAACGCACATTTGTGGATAATTACATAGCTCCTTAGAAGATTTAAATAAATTTAAGTTGAAGCATGATAAATGACCATTCAAGATTAAATACGTAAACATTTATATATAAATGATATCAGAGGCTTACCCATTTCTAAAGCGTTCTGCGGCGGTAACTGCTTCACCACCTTCCTTGCAATAACGTTTAACACAGCAGTATAAGTGGGTCCTGCAAAGTACCTTCCTGGTTCAGCAATAATGCGTAGTCCGGGATGAAGATTTGGTGGGAAATGTGCATCCAATTCACGATTGATGACATCTGCAAACTAAAATGTTCAATTAGAAATCAGCGCACATTACACACAAACCCCCGGCCCCCCAACTCAACACAAAAGTTGACAACCATGAGAGTTACCAAAAAGGGGTTATTTTTTTACCAGTAGCAAGGACCTTGAAATTGGCAAAATAGGGGTATTTAATTTGCACTGTCCGTGAAATTTGACAGTGAAATTAGCAAAATAGGGGTATTTAATTTGCACTGTCCACGAAATTCGGATAAAAGGGTAATTGAGAAAATCCAGGAATTGTATGTCAATATTTAGTGTCATTGATAAGGGGTGTTTGAAATTCTAATCATTGAAAGCGGGTGTTTGAAATTCTAGTCATTGAAAACCGCAAAAAAGGGGTTGTTTTTTGCCATATTTTGTCCTCGATTTTGCATGAAAAAGGGGGTAAATTTGATGAAAAATCATTGCAATTGGGGGCTTTTGAAAGATTTGGTAACTCTCATGGTTGTCAACTTTTGTGTTGAGTTGGGGGGGGGGGCGGGCACAAACCCCACCCCTCTCTCGTCATCATGTGCATATTGATCTTTGGCAATTGCGGCTATATTTGAATCATGTCATCGTCATACCTTACACGTTGGAAGTCTGTATACATGACATGTAGCCTGAATCCTTCCAGGCCCAGAATTGCGGCGCCTTTTATTACCCACAATCCTTTACGTGACCCGATGACCGTGCGTAGATGTTGAAGGACTGGAGGATTTAGTCTAGTATACATGTAGGTTAAGATGTGCGTGGATGTCCAGGTCTCCTTTTGCCATTAGGTGCCCGGGATTAGGTGGTGAGGGCCTATCTCTTAGCAGGCTCGTCCTCAGGCAGACGATGAATGTAGCCTACCCAAGAATTTCAGCTGGCGATCGCATACATCATGTTCCTCCAAGGACGGCACACAGTGTCGACACCCTATATTATAAATATAAACTTAGGGACCGTTCATTATTTCTACCGGAGGGGGGGCCGGGAGCAGACAGAAAGTCACTGCCGAAAAGTATATGACCCCCCTCCGAGCTACATGAAAATCATATGACCCCCCCCACCTGACGTATGCACACGCGCAATGACGCGCAATTGCGGGCATGGATCAGCTGCCTCAACACATCACATCACTGCCACATATCAGGCTGACAAATTATGCCTTTACTCTTTTTGCCACCCGGCTATCAGTATACCAATTTTTCACAAAAAGCACCTACATTTACCCTAATTGCAGTAATTGGGCACTTTTATCCAAATATTGGTCTTTACTGAATAGGACCCCAAAATCGTGGCACATCCTCATATACCTTCAACTAGGTAGAACCCCACAGCAGGGCCGGATTTACCTTTTTGGGGGCCCTGGGCCAGGCCAAAATTTGGAGGCCCCCAAACGCACCGTGAGGAAGGCATGTGCACTCAAGTGGCCAAGTTTTTAGATTCTACTAGGACATTTGCGTGCGAAGCGTGCGCAAAAATGTCAATTTTAAACTATTTTATCCCAATTTTGCAAATTTTGTACCCTATTTTGGTGTTTTTCGGCTAAAATGGAAGATGCACACTGCACAGGGCAATTTTGGGGGCCCTGGGCCCGGGCCCATCTGGCCCTATGGTAAATCTGGCCCTGCCCCACAGGGTATTTTAACTTGTTTTATTTATTTTTCTAAAATATTATTTATTTCACATGCATGTACACAATTTTTGGTTCAAACTGCCACCCTGTGCTCCAGCTAGTATGTACATGTACTTCAATACCACAGGTCCCTGAACAAACCACAGTGATATTATCCATAGGACTACAGTTTCTTTGCACCAAGAACAATCTTTCAAGTGGCAGGTTTGGAAACTTGGGGTCAAAATTATTATAATTCATTAGTTTTATGTAATTAGGTTAAAATGGCTGTAAAACGAATTTATTTCATTTTTAACTTGTAATTTAATTCAATCATACAGAATATAAAAAATCAAATGAGTTTAATAAACTATCAAGCTGATTTATTAATTTTCAATCTCTTAAATTGTAAGTATGCATCAACTTCTCATACATGTTGATACTGGGTGCAGTACATAGCCCCCTTTGGTGTAAAATGAATGAGTTGCAAAATCTTCTTCATCAGTATATTAAAAGGAATAAAAAGTAGTTTGTGAAATCAGTGATGTACAGTGGTGTAGATTTCTTGAAGTTGGGGGTGGTGGGGTTTGAAAAAAATTCTTGAAGTATAGTGAATCCAGCACCTTTTGGCGACAAAATAAGTTTATGGTACAAATGCGCGCGAAGCGTGCGAAAAATTTTGATATTTTGAAGCTAAACTGATGAAATATGGTGCAAAAGTTTTTTAAATGCGCGCGAAGCGCGCGGAAATTTACACTTTTGGGGCTAAAATGGGCAAATATGTGGTCAGAAACCTATATTCAGGCGTCACTTTGGGGGGGGATGATTGTGTGGAGCATCCCCCTGGCAAAATATTGGGGGGGATCTACGCCTATGGTAATGTATCGATCGGACTCAAGTCCACTTTTTGCCGGACTCGGACACAAAAGCTCACAAACAGACTCGGTTCGGTTCAAACTTGGACACAGAAGGTCCAATTAGATCCATGTAAAATGTGAAATGATTATCTAAAAATGTCAAAATAGATCTCAAATTTGATTCAAAATTAGTTGTCATAATATCCAACATATATACAAAATTATTTAGATTTATCTGTCACTTCCCAGAATCATTACTGTTACCGTTAATGAAATAATTGATAATTTTTATACATATTTTAATTAATATTTTGACTATATAAAAATATCTAAAAATTTCTTTCATGGAACTTTCTAATTCATTAAACTCTTGAAAGAGAGAAAACATGCACACAGACATAGACATGTACACCCCATCCATAGGGCTAGGGTGGCTGTGGTTTGTGTGTGTTCACTACTCAGTGGCAGTCACTGCACATTAATGTATTGAACATTTGTCCATCACACAACCATAATATAATTTCTGAAAATGTGAATTTCTATTAGTATTATGATGATGATGATGATGATGATGATGATGATGATGATGATGATGATGATGATGATGATGATGATAATGATGTTATTTTTCTATAATGTATTTGAATACATTGCCCAAGTTTACTGTCATGGTGGTTTGGGAGTTAACTAGGGTATGGAAATGACACCTGTGTGGGGTGGGGTTTGATAGTGGATGTGTATTGGGGGAGCGGTTTGGGGTGGTGTAGTTGTCTCTTTTCATTGTAAAAGAACAAAGAGTCTGACCACAGCATTACTGTGCAGCAGCTTGATTATTCTTAATTCTCTATTACGAAAATGGCAGTGTACATGTATATTTATGAAATATGTTTCAAAATTCTCTTATTTCAGCAAATTTGTATTGTACATTTGGCAAATTAGAAGCAAAATCTAGAATTTTTACCCAATGACCCATTTTTTCAAAATGTTATAATAAATTACTTACTTTTGGTGCAAATTTATGTCAATTCACACTGTGGCAGGTGAAAAACAGGTTGAGGCCCGACTTAAGTCCGGACTAGGACCAAAGTGTCGGCCTACATGCAAAGCGCAAATCTAATGGTCAGGGGTCCAGGGACAATGTTCCAGATGGGGGTCCAGGGGGCGAAGCCCCCGGAAGCTCCAGGATTTTTGAGATGCAAAACCATCTGACCCCCCCTTTCAATAACTAAAAACCATCTGACCCCCCCCTTTTTGCCTGACAAAAACCATCTGACCCCCCATGTATTCTCCGGCCCCCCTCCGGTGGAAATAATGAACGGTCCCGTAATGCTCCGTTGGTGAGCGACGGGCGATTGGTATTTCACCGACGGGCGATTGGTATTTCACCGAACGCAAGAAAAGGAGTCCCATCTGATTGGCTAGAAATCGATCGCTAGATCGCTCAGTGGTGGAGTACAAACTCAAAATGGAGAAATGTATTCAATTCGATTGAAATCAATATTCTATTATTGACGCAGATAAAGAAAGTGGTATAGTGTGTTGATATAGTACATTATATAGACTTGTGCTTTAATATTCTGTACAGGTGTTCCTTTATATAATTGTAATTCTCAAACAGTTTATATATATCACAATTTTGACGAACGATTTCAAAATCGTTACGGATAAAATGCAGTAAACAATATCCACAGCAAACAGCAATCCCCACTAATTAGTGTAGTGCGTTTCCAGTTAGTGTATTGGAAACAAAATCTGGGGTTTACCTGACAAAAATCGAATTTTCTTGTAATGGCAATATCATATGGGGTACTTGATCATGCGCAAATCGTAAACACATAGAATAGAAACTCTGTTGCAGGCTATGTGGTATCTCATATCGTGTGCATATGGTATGCTTAGCCTGAGACGCTCGGCCTATCTCGAACAAAATCGCCATGCGTAGCTTTTGAAAAACGAGAGGATTCGCCGTACTATCACGGCAATTTTTGACACGAAGATATAGGGATGATGACGCTGTGCGGTAGCATGCCAATGTGAGAACAGTTCATGAAGCACCCAGTTGTGTTAAATCGACACGGATACCTGCACCTAAATGGTTGTCTGATTTGATTGGGATGTTTGATTGCTTTTCCGACAATTAATATAAGGAGAGTGTTTTTGGCAAAAATTAGAAGGCCATTAAACTGTTCTGTAAGATATGAGCCAAAAAGTCGTTAATGGTATAGCTAAACTTTAGGAGACTCATTATCACTTTCCTTAAAGACAAAAAAATCTGTTGTTTTCAGTCCACTCACCTATTCTAATAAAACATTTATCGACAACACAAATAAACATTGATCGATACCTTCTCGAATGGTTGTTCTGCACTCTGAAGTAAATCCCCTGGAAATCCTCCCCCGATGTCCAGAATTTGCATATGGAAGCCTAGTTTTTGCGCTTCGTCAAAAACACGGCGAGTGGCTTTTATGGGCTCAGCAAAACTTTCGGGATCTTGATTAACGCTGCCAACATGGAAACTATATCAACAAAACAAAATGTTAGTTTAAAGCCATGTTGTGACATTTACATAAAAATAGATTAGTATTTCTTTTCCATAAAATGTTAGCTTTTACTCTCAGATATGACCCCTCGGCCTTTTAATTTTGAGCCGGACAACTGGAATTTACTACCAGCGTCCATGCGTGTCACTCCGTCGGTTGTGCTACGGCACGGGCCTTTGATGCGCGTGTACCATCCCGTACGCCGTGTACGTGTGGTGTGAATATCGTGTACATGTATGCATTCGAATGATATTTCCATCGTAATAATAAAACGACGGTTCCTGCGTTTTATTCAAAATCTCGAATTTTGATAAAACTACAGCACCTAAAGTCTTGACAGGGCATGTTAGTTCAAGTTCATAGAGTACATTACAATCATTTCATAAAGTTACTGTAAAATGTAAAAGTTTCACAATATTGCTTAACATTTTTTCAAAATTGCCCGAAGTTGCAACAATTGCGTTGTCCAAAATCGTTCAAAGCGGTCAGGCAATGTTATGCAGCTTTGGGCCACTTTACGCAACATTATAAAATGTTGTGAAATGTCAGACGTTTTGGACAATTTGGTCACTTTGGGTAGTTTCCCCTGCATCCAAATTTGCAGAAACGGTACCATCATGACATGTTTTTCTTATTCTTACCTGACCCCTATGACATTGAGAGTCAAATCTTTAGCAGTCTTCAGTAGATCCATTGCCTCATCAACATGACATCCATATTTACAACTTAACTTCACTATAGATGACGAATCGTCTGGTGCAAGGCGTAAGACAACCCTGTTTAATAAACGAAAGGTAAATAATTTGAACTAACGTGGGTAGTGTGGCATGACACAGTAATTACAAGATTTCATTCCTGTCTCTCAATTTCATCAATTATGATACACTAGGCGGTTACCCGTATCTGATCTGAAAGTATACTTCCATCTCATCAATCAAGTATTATAGTTAAACCATTTCACTAAACTTCGTAACTCAAGTAATCGTTCGTTAAGTTATGAATACCAAATACTAGACTTAACTTTACGAAGGGTCCCTGTAGTGAATTCCTATTACTTATGAAGGGTACTGTTCGTAAGCTTAGTGAAATGGAACTTACGACTCGTCGTAAGTTACGAACGATTTCGAGACTTACGAAGCTTCGTAAAGTTTAGTGAAATAGACCCCTGGACTCCACATCGACAAACCTTGTTGTGGACATTGAAAATATTATCACCATAAGTATTATTTCACTCACCCAATACTATATGCAATTAGATTGTTCCAATAGAAGTATTATAAGAATATATTAAATGTTTACCATGGTTGCTTTAGACTAATTTAACCCATTCAATGTCATATAATTATATTCATATTGTTTCAACGATGAAACGAAGGTGAAGGATGTCAAATCTAAATCTCAACAGTCATGACAGTATAAGATAAAACACAAAAATTACGACAAACTTACTGTGCTTCTGGATAGGCCTTTTTGATTTTAATAAGTTCATCTTCGTTGTCAAATGTCATGAGATGTACTCCATTTTGTTTGGCAAATCTCACGTGTGATTCTTGCTTGCAGGTGTTCGCGTATATGATATTTGACGGTGAAGCACCCACCCCTAAAGCACGGCCAATCTCAATCTGGAAGGAAGTGTCATTTTCAGAATACTAAACTATTAATAATTATTGTTATTATTTACAAAAAGTTCAATTATTGTTTACAAACTTTTTCAAATGCTAAATCACATCATAAATTGCTTGCATAAGATTTAAAATATTCAAGATCGTGTTGAATTAAACATTATTATTGGAGTTGTGGGTTCTAAAGGTTGGCGAAATATAAACTCTTCTCCTCTTCCATGTCTGCTATTCTGTTCGTTCTTTGTTCTACTTCTACTTCTTCATCTCATCCGTCTCTCTCCTTCCCCTCCTCCAACTTATATGCCTTTCTCCTATTTTGCCATTATTCGACCTTTTACCGTTTTACCTTACTTCCACAGTCAAAACCAGCTCCTAGTTTCACAAGAATACGGAGTATCATTGGATCTGGATTACACTTTATTGCTTGAAAAAAAAAAAGAAAGAAGAAATTGATTAAATTTTGTTTTATTCTTTCATGTTTAAATGATTTTTAAATTAGAGTTCTGGAATATATACTTTTATTGGGTTCTGTAAACTTTTGAAGTTATAGTACCAAACCTGTAAAAGCATGTGATTTGTTTGAAAAATACACATGCAACGTAACTGGTGCCCAACATAAAAAACATGACCATATTACACAGATTTCCTTCCATTATACTGAATACAAAATCAATACATTATTATTGATGTTCCGATTCACGGCTGTTCACGCATTTTGGGAAGATAATTTATCGCAGGTGCAGTAGTTGCTTTAATATAATTTAATTGCCACGGTTTTATTATACCTGTTTAGTTGTTTGCCCATTTTGATCTTCGTTTTGTAAGCACATTAACAATCACATATGTTTATGGAGGACCATTATTTATATTTACCATAAAACGGATGCACCTTTGGCAAACATTTTTTCCATCTTTTAAACTGCGATACAACTTTCCCAAGGTCAACCAAATAGAAACCATCGTCAGCGTCCTAGAATAGTAAAAGAATATCCAATTACTATCAGTCTTTACATCATATTCCTTCTACATCTGCTTATTTAATAAATACTTAATTTTACTCGTTTGTTTACTTTTTCTGATAGAAATGCTACCCTCTGCCTGATTATTTGATATAACGATCATAATGAATTTCTGAAGCCAACAGCTGATTTAAATAGGTGCATTGCCGATGAAATTGAAAAGGTATATTAAAGCTTTGTTTTTGGAAAACGGCTCTAATTAAATATATTAAATAACAAAATATATTATATGTGCATAAGTAGTAGTATTTTTAGAATATGCCTTGATGCGTTGTCTTTCGCTTTTTGCTTCAGCTGTATAGTTTCCATCTACTCGTTTGTAAATTATTGTAATTTTAATGTCTTTGTGTTGTGATTTTAACCTTTTGGTGGAAAATTCATGGCTGAGTAATGAATAAATAAAAATATTTCAACAAGTAGCTTGTTGAATATTTGATATTGTCGGTAATATTTACAACCATCGCCAATCAAAAGAAATCGAATTTCATTTTATCCGATTGTTTGCTTGTTGCTAATAGAAAATGCTACTCCTCCCCCTTATTATTTGATATTTAGTGTAAAGATCATAGTGAATACAAATATCAAAGCCAATTTAATAACGGTTAATATCTCGTTACATACGAATTGTCAACTGAAATGATTGGACAATGCACAATAGTTCCATGCGATATTTAAAGTGCTCGTCTTTTTTTGTCCTTTTTCCAAACAATACTATATTGTAAGTAAAATATGACAAATACTACTGTGTTCCATACTATGCCAAACTATAAAATTTACACTTCTCAACATCGGGAAATTAAACCTTACTTTTGTTAATCTTTTTAGTACCTGTCTTTCCTCCTCTTTTATTTTTTGGTATAACAAGGACATGTAAGTAAAAACTAAGGATACTCTCCGTTACCGATTTAAGGCCATTTTTGTTGACCAGGCAAACTTTGACCATGGTTTCGGGTACTATCCATCACATATTACAGAGTGATTAATAATGATTTATAAGTGATACGATATCTTCAAAAGTCTCCATCAACCCAGTACATTTGTCCTTGCATGCGTCTTTAATATGCTACCCAGTTATTAAAGTAATTATAAAATACCAATCAAGCCAATATATTCACCTCTTACTAATCTGTATCTCAAGTTAATGTGTTTTCCAGATATTTGGAGTGGCTTTTAAGAGTACAAATTGGAAAACCTCATTTCCCAGGAATATATCAGGCAGCAGGTCAGTTCAACATGAGTAAGTGTATTCACGTTGATGGCATGGATAGTCTTGCAAATATGGGGCAAATATGTGTTAACTTTCCCCTTTGCCATCCATTGTGCCATGAATTAGTAAGACTACAACTGGTATCTACTGGTCAGTTTATACTCTCATTTCCACATCTGTTGTTTCTAGCTGTGGCTTTATTAAGTAACGGTCGAGCTGTAGGGCCTACGGCTACAATGCATGACGGAAATCAATTATTTGAAAAAGTCCTTCATCGCGCATGTTTTCTGAGAGACATTGACGTAATTGTGTCGTTTTACCCTTCCTGTTTTATGGTTTACCTTTTATTAGCAAGGAATGTAACACAATCTAAAAATTATTTGGATCTTATGATACCAAAATACGTACTCTTGCAGCTGCCTACCAACACACCCCATTATGATATCATAATGTATGTATGCACTCTTTGCACAAAACAGACCAAATGATTACATCGGCTTTGAAGTTTCATCATCCACCCTACCTCTGGGTAATGTAGTACGTTTGAAAAATCAACGCAAAGAATTTGGTCCCACGATTACCTCCGCGTCATGTGGTTGCTCACCAGTCACTTGACAATGCTTGAGCGTAGCCACAGCTGCTATGTGGCAACCCAGCAAACACAAAAACGTTTTAAAAACGTTTTAAATAAGTTATATTTTGGCTTTTGGTTTAGGTAAAAACGTTTTAATAACATTAAAATGTCGGGTTGTATAAAAGGTCATGATGTTTTAAAACGTTTTGTATGAAAACACACTACAACAATATTTTTAAATGTTTTCAAAAAATGTTATTGTAAACTATTTTTGCAAACAGTTTTACCAAATATTTTGTCAATACTTAAATAACATTATGTTAAAATATTTGAACCCAGCAAACACAGAAATGTTCTTAAAATGTTTTTTCAAAACCTTTTAATAATATTTAAATGTCGGGTTATATAAAGGTCATGAAAACGTTTTTAAAACGTTACTGCAAATATTTTGGGCAAACATTTTTCGCAAAATATTTTTCAACCCCAAAATAACATTCTGTTTAGAATGTTTTGTATCAAGTTTTCAAGAATGTTTTTGGAATGTTATAAAAGGATTTTATACCCTTTATATATAACCCGACATTTTCTGTAAAACATTTTTGTTTGCTGAGTAGTAGATTATCAAAAAATGTTTTTTAGGTTATGAAAACGTTTTATACTCTTAATATACCCTTTATATAACCCGACATTAAACGTTTTCTGTCAACCTTTTATAACCTTTTGCGAATGATGTCGAAAACGTTTTGTGTTTGCTGGGAAACTATAAGAAGGTGGTTATCCACCACTTGAGTGTTAAATAACATCCACAAACTTACCTCTCTTGTCGATGTGTCAGCCACCTTTTTCCTGATAAGGTCTCTTAGTGTCGTGTCTGAATCATAGAAATCTATGGAGAAATCCTTGGTATCACATGAACCAGTAAAGACCGCCATAATTACTATGGCACAATTATGATCGAGATGAAAAAATAATTTTTATTATCGATATTCGGAGTTGTGTGTTATAAACCGGAGACCTATCTATACTAGCTATGAGCATGGATCGTACTTTGAGGAAGGTAACTCACCAATAGCTACCAATGTTGACGTTATTAAGAAATGAAGGCGACAGATAATAAAAGTCTACATCACTGGCAAAATGTGGCGTTTTTAATTAAACAAACACACTTCCTGCCCTAAAGAGATCGTGATTGGCTGGGTGGATCACTGCTTGTATAGTTGAATCAGATCATGAAAATAATACCCAGATCTTATTGGCTATCGACATGTCCTCGCCTTATTTCGTAATAAAAGTGAGTGTCTTTAATTTTATTCCAAACGATGTTAAATTATAAAATATATGACTGATATTATTTAGCTCAGGCACTGTGCCGGGACTCTGAAATACCCATAGTGTAAATGATCTAAGAGCTCGCTTCGTATGCTATTCAAGAGGCGTCGCCGCGTTCGCCTTCCTTTTGACGTCTTCTGTTAATTTCGTTTCCTCCCGTAAAGGTGTCCAATGTGTGAGTGTTGAGCTCCAACGATTGTCTTGTCTGCGGCTGGTATGACCAGCAAGGGCCATTTTCTGCTTTTAATGGTTTCCAAGATGTCTTGAACTTGGGTATGCTCCCTGATTAATTTGTTGGATTTTCTGTCCATATGTAGATGATGTTTAGTAGTCTTCTTTCCATGCTGTGTTGGGCTGCTGCTAGTCTTCTTTGCATTTTTGACGTTAATGTCCATGATACTGCTCCATATGAAATATGTAGCTGGGAGGATGCATTTTGCTGTAGACCTTACTTGTAAGGCATATCATTTATTAATTTTTCAAACAAAAAACATTATATAATATTCAATTTTAGACCTGGACAATACCAACAGCTATCACACTAATACACACATATTTTAAAGCTAACTAAAGATAGATTTTCGTTTCTATATCTAATTATTATTTTTTTCTTCTCTTTTGTGATAATTTCTATTCTATTAACTGCACATTTGTTTAAATCAAAATTAGCCAAACAATATGACTTATTCCTTATATTTCATGATGAAAAGTTTTTTGAAAATCTCCTTGCCATTTAGTAGTATTTTTTCGGATGTCATAATACCGTTATACATGTGTCTACCTCTTGTAAAGATGTAAACAAGTTTTAAGATAAATAGCGCCATCATTGTTCAACTTTACCTAAATATGACAGTTTTTACAGTTTCACATTACATCAAACCGTGGCATATTGGGAGCTTGCCTTTCATGAAAGTGCTGTATCTTCCAAAGGCTTCCTTCGAATTTCAGAGTCTTGGTTTTTGTCTAGAAGAGAGAAGCGTTGTCCAAGGTATGCATATTCCTCAACCTGCTCGATTTCAACCCCTTTTACTTGCCATATCCATGCATTGCCATGACCTTTATTCTATTTTGCTCATGCTTGCCTCATCCAAATCTTGCAGCATTGTCTCAATATGAGGTTGTCCGATATAGTGACAATGTCATCTGTAAAGCGTATTGACTCATGTGTTGTCCATTTATGTTGATTCCTTCTAAGGTGGCTGTACGTAAAAAGTTTTGCTGAAATAGTGTCTCCCTGGCGCATCCCCTTCTTCATTATGATTATGTCACTGTCTTTGTGCATTTTGACTGTGTTGTAGCAATTTGAGTAGATGTCTTCGAACAGTTGAAGATCTCAGGCAGGCATTGTTGATCCTTTAGTCTTTAAGTGCGTTCAGACCTGAGCTGGTTTCGATAGAATCTAATGCCTTCTCGTAATCTATAAAAGCTACGTACAGTGGAATGTTGTACTCTAGACACTTCTCCTTCATATGGTATGGTCGTGTGGATATAGTTGAAAATCCTTTCCTGACGCCTGCCTGCTCCCTTGGCTGATTGTTGTCTAGGACGTTTTCTAGTTTGTTAGTACGTACCTTTGTGTACAGCTTGTACAGGTTTGAGAGGAGACTGATGGTAATACAGAATGCTGAACCTCCCAATTGGTGACATTGGGTATATCTTTTTATGGTTGGCCTGGTCCATCACTGGCAAATAAGTGTTCATATAAGTATTTTATTCTGTAAAGAATTCGATCTTGTTCTGTGATTTCTCGGTCATTAGTATCGAGGAGGCTTGTGATTTTTCCCTATGCTAGGTTTTCTTCAGATTTTTGTTTTCCTCATTTGCGGATTTCATCATCTTGGTGTCGTAACTCCGTATACATGGTATATCTTCACGTAGAACTTTTTCCTGGCCGCGGTTGTTCTGTGTATTCAACACATTGTATGTTTGTTCCATCCCCGTGCTTTCATGGATCTTCTCTTCTTCTTGAGTTTTCTGGTAGAATCTGATATTTTGGTCTCTCGCGTCTTTGGGTTCTTTTCTCAGTGCAATTTCTATGGCCAATTCGTGTTTTGTATCTGATCAGGCTCTCTTCTTCACATTCATCTGCCAAAAGTTGGAACTGGTTTTGCAGTTGCAGTTAGAAATTGGAATTCTACTCTCTTTTTAACTTCTTTAGGTTTTATTTATTTATTCATTTAAGGTGGCTGTGTACTCTCAGACATGCATGTAGTAAAAGTGCAATAACTTTGTAATTATTCGCGCAAAACATATAAAAGTATACATTTTTATGAAGGCAAGACATCAATAAATCTTAATTTAAATACAGATTTGGGGTAAAAACAACAATTTTGAAGAAAATCACAAAAAGTGAGTTTTTGGCAATATTTGTTAGGTACATCATAACAAAAAACATTCTTTCCAAAATATTTTATTTTGTTTTTCGCTCGATCTTGAGGCTCCATTCCAAAAACCTTGCTGGTACAACAAAGATTTTCTTTCCTTTTCAATTTCAAACACGAGTGGAATAGTGAAATAAAATCCTTAAAATATTGCAGTTGGAGTTTACAAATCTGGATTTTCATTCCTTGTATTTATAAAAAACATAACAAGGTACAAACATATCATAAAAACTCAATTTTGAGAAAGAAACAATGGCTAGAGTACACAGCCGCGTTAAAGGTGGGTAACCTGGTTGACAACCTCATCCCCTCACTTTACCCCCATCAAAATGCTGATTTTGATATCAGGTGAAAGCTCATATTTTTCTCATTAACATGCTGAAATTAGGCGTTCCAAATTGGTATATTTCCGGAGAAATCATCAAAAAACTGTCGAATTAGTTTCAAATATGGTATACCATATTTTAGACTAATTCAACAGTTTTTTGATCATATCTTCGGAAATACACCAATTTGGAACTTTTAATTTCAATATGTTAATGAGAAAAATAGGATCTCTCATTTGATATCAATTTGTTACATGATCATGATGATTATCATTAATATAAACACTGTAGACTACCAAAATCACGCTGTATAAAATGTCAGTAATTCCATAAGCATGATAAGGAATTAGTCACATTTACAAGGAACATTTATGTTTTCTTTTTGCATGAATGTTTGAAAGGGACGACATTTCATGTTATAGGTAAGTTTTAAAGAATTTGATTTTCCAAATATATCAGGTCACTTTCCTTTAATATTCATTTAGGCATTTCAAGCAAGAACTGCCAAGGCCCAACAAATGTATGAGTGGACCCCACCCTTACAAACTGGTTATAAAATATAAACAAAAGCATTGCACCATAAATACACATAATAAGGTCGGCTAAGGTAGTAGGCCCTTGGTAAATAAAATCTCTAAGATCAACGCAAAGATCCCAGGATACACTTCTAGTGCCCGTTTCTATTCATCGTTATGTATTCTTCTCCCGTGCATTATTTTCATGAACTACCCTTCACAGCCCAAATTATATAAACCTGCACGCTAAACAATGCATTATCTAAAACCTGCACGCTAAACAATAGATTCTAGATAATACGTGCACGCTCAAATACTAGAAATACTACTTTCACATAACCATAAAGTAGAGTTAGGTGGCGCTTTAGACACAGAGATCACATAACTATATAATTGTCTGTTCGATATATATACCAACAAAAAAGTACGAATATACATTCTGTGGTGTTAAAATGGTATAGTTACAAACGGTGTTCTATAATAGTGTACAATTACCGAATAAGGTGCAACTCGCTAGACTTGAGTCCAGTCCTCGTTTACGGAGTTTAGGATTATGGTTTAGGGTTGGGATAGGGCAGTCTTGTAATAAGACTAGTAGAGTTGCACCCTTGCAAATATCATTGTCATAAATTATGATTAATGACCTCAAATAAATCAAACATCAAATGAGAATAATCGAGCTTCTATTAATTAAAAAGGGCCAAAAACAGGTGGATCATAATTATACAAGATGACACCATTGCAAAATATTCAGCATTTTACAAATGAAATACATGTAGGCCTATATCTAAAATAACATAGCCGGGCCTGGGAAACACACACTAGCGCATAATATCATGATCATGCTTTATAATACCATAGGCCTTCAAACACATGTGTTTGAAGGCCTATGATAATACTGAACAAATTGTTAAATCCCAATGTCGTGTGTTTTAATATAAGTAGTTCAAATTATAGAGCTATAAAGTCCAGTTGATATTCACCGTAGTACTAGTCTGACATCTAAATCGATCGTTTCCAACTGGTTCAGTGCTCTCTGTGTTCGAAACCACGATATTAAATGATCACAACATAAAGTCAAGTCAATTAAACCATGCGTGAATAAGTTACCTAAGTATGACGTATGGCGCAATCGATACCATTGATTACAGGGATTGATTTTCTTTACCAGTTAAATGCTACGTAGCTGGTCAATGTCCTGACGCTGTTTTTAAAATGTAAGATATTTTCCCTAATATTAAAACTAATATAATGAATGCAGCAATTAATATTGCCTATTGTTTTAATAGGCCTACACTCAAAGTGTATGACGGATAATGTACTCGTGCAAATGCATTCGTCAAGATAATTGCACTTGCCATGGAGTTATTGCATTTAAATGCAATAACTCCACGGCGCGTGCGATTATCTTGACGAATGCATTGCACTCAGTTCATTATCCTTATCATAACCCGGGCTTACTTTGAGCGCTCAAATCCGGGGCTCAAATTTGGAAAATTATTTATTTAGCATGCCTTTTATTTGTGTGGAAACACAATTATGAACCACGTACCGCACTTTTTCTCTATATCATGTTTGTTTGATATCCAAAGTTCAGCGTTTTTGCTCTAATAACCTTGATTCAACTTTGAACGTTGATTTTCTTTTGCCGGCGTACGACAGATAATTAATCAATGAATCGTAGTAAACACGAACCATTATCAGACATCAACTCAACATAAAATGGTCATTTATAAAATAGTAATGGTCGAACCTAGGGCTAGGAGCGAAACTCAGGCTTTCTAGATTTACGAAAGGATAATTGGTAACATGGACAGAAAAAAATGGAATACTATTACATTGATCATGTTGGTAAGATTTATTGTATGAATTATCGCATTGATACTCGTGAGCGGCAAAATTTGTATACACACTTCAGTAAGCAATTTATTTGTGAAAGCTCAAAGACACTTAACTCTTCCACTCGAAAAAATCACTTGAAGCCGCGACGCTAATTGCCTCAGTAATGCATTTTAAGGTTTGCGATTTTGATAAAACAATTAACAGATATGTCATTCATCTTTTTATTATTATTATTATTTTTCCAGATTTTGATCACTTTAAACTGCATTAATTCAACTTCGGACCATGAAAATTCTCATAACCCAAAATATGACAATGATATCGCTAATGACGACGCCAGCGCAAACCTTGATGAAAATATCTACACTACCTCACGGAGTTACGGTAAGATTGATCACAGCGTCGACAAATGTATTGCTGGACAAGAACAACTACCAACAACCGTAAAATGTGTCGACAATCAAAAGACTTGGGGATCGCGAAGTGATCTGGTTAATGGTCACAATGATGAAGATGGCAATGGAGCATCTTCTTTTGAAGACTCTCCAACTGATGGGGACCATGATGGACTAGAATTGATAGACAACTATTACGAATACGTCAAAGAAAATCTACCACGACCATGCAATGCAGGGTATGGTCTCAATTCAGATTTACAGGAATGTTCACCATGCGAAAAAGGAATGGTGCAACCATACAACAACGCATTCAGAGCATGCAGGCCACATCATCAAGTATACTGTCCCTTAGAATTGGTGATACCCGGGAATCGAACTCACGACCCTCTTTGCAGAACAGAAATTGAAGCTAGTCACAAAACGCTCAGAGAACACAATGGTAAGGATGCATGCATGGTATTTCTGCACATTTTGACACCTCATTTGTAGCAATTGACTAAATATTGACGTCACAACGTACATTTAAATCAATGTAACCCAAGATGTGAAAGTTGCAGTAAATTGTATTGATTTTGTATTCAGTATAATATGGGAGGAAATCTGTGTAATGATATCTGAGTGTTTTTGTATTGTAAGTTATTTATGTAAGTGCAACTTTCAAATCTGGACCTCACTACATTAAATTGACCGGTGTTTTATTGTTTTCTGGGCTATCGTATCAAATGAGGTATCAAAATGCGCAGAAATAAATACTGCTTCCAACGCATTTAACAGATTTGTAATACAATAGCCCCTTTTTGAATAATGGCCATTATTTAAGTCACAAAACGCTCAGAGAACACAATGGTTAGTTATATTTTTGAGATGTTTATTACCTGTAATATCTGAACAAATGTTCTACTTTTTATCGATTGACTAATTGAATCAAAGACTCCATCAGTAGACTTCCAGACACCACGCCAAACAATAGCCCGGTGTTTTATTCGCAGATGAAAAAATTCACATTACCTCCAAAATCTTGTACTTGTCCAGGGTTTATCTTTATGCGCAAACAAACCTGGTTCACGTTTTCATTGTCTTCATTTTATTTTATTTTTCACATTTTGGCGGAAAACGCGGCCGCGTCTTTGAATTACATCAGAGTACAAAAACTTCACGAAAAGGACCAATTTTCTGTTCGGATTAAAATTGCAGATCAAAAACTTGAATCAACCAATTGTATGTTGGAATTTTCATTTTTAATAAAACCTTCGTGGACATTTGGTTCTTTCGGTTCAGTTACGATATCTCGAGTGCTCCTTGACGTGGATCGGTACAAAGTTGTTAGCAAACCTTTCAAAACAAGAAAGGTAAAAAACGTTTGACCAATTCACTTTTTACTGACTTAATTGTTTAATTTTATACAGATTACCAGCAGTGTCAACAGGCAGCTCCACAGTTTTACCCAATGGGTTTCGGTGGGCTTATCATTGGAGTAGTTGGAACCATCTTATTTGTGCAGATCAAGGGCTGGTTTAAACACAGCAGTGATCCATCACTTACACTACCAGTTTATTTAGCCATCGCCTGTTTTGGTATTGGCGGATTGCTGTTCTTGATTTATCGCAAAAGGATCCCTCTGAGCCAATTATTATCTGATGAAAACACATAGTATATTGTAGAGTCTCTTATGGAAAATATAGGGTGCGATTTTAAGCTCAATGAGTCGTTGCAGAACAACAGTCATTTTCCCTTGAACAAAGAAGTTGAAGAAGTTTTGCGATTCTAGTTGGGTTTTTATGTTGCAGATTCATCAGTGTTACGGACAACAGTACACTAAGTTCATCACTTTTTTCGTCCGTACCGATATCTTATAATTAAAATCGATTTTAGCGGGAAAGGACTAAGCGTGACAAATGACATGGTGATGATAAAAATAATACGGGTAATGCACCGAATTTTCTGAAAATGAACCCGTTTTTGATAATTCAGGTTGGTATATAATGGCCTATTGTGCTAACAAAATTATTCAGAGAAGTCTGTCGTAGGTGGCATACTTTCATATCACCGTATAATTACACCCCAAGTTCTACGGCCCCGAGGCCTAGAAATCATGCGAGTATATTGCCGGCGGCTTTGTATGAAACATAAACGATGCATGATGGAGATGACTTGATTATGAATTAGAATATTGTCCCCGGTAAGCGCAACCTATACCTCTACCTAGGCTCACCTCTCCCCCACCTATATATGGGTCATTATTTCTCAATTCACCCAATGGGAAACACCTCACCCCCTTTAAATTTGTTCAAAATTGGTATACAGGGTGATTTTGGGTGGCAAAGCTCAAATTTCAAATTTTAGTACGGTTTCGCGCTATGCCCCGCCCATTTTTCGCGATTTCGGCGAAAAATGGCGCGCCCTTCGATATTGTCGTGACCATATCTCCCTAACTGTAGGTCCTACTGAGCTGAAATTGGTGTCATTTTTTAGCTAATCTCTCAAAGAATCTAAATCTGCTTTCATTTAGTATGTAGGAGTAAGAGAAAAAATATGACCTTTTTTCCTGTACTTTGACCTTGAATTTGACCTTGTTGCCCACGTGACCGCGAGGCAAATTTGCATTGGAATTATACCCCCATATGTTGTCTTCAAAATATCAAAAAATTGGAGGGGTAATATTTTTTGTTTTCTTGCTAGGCTTTCACAAAGCAAGCATGTAGGTGAAAACATATATGTATTTAATGCATGTACATATAGGCCTATACAATTTTGACCTATATTATAATAGTATCATGTGTACAGTATACTGAGCCTACATGCAAAATTACAGTTTTTCAACCACATGCTTGCTTTATGAAAGCCTAGCAAGAAAACAAAAAATATTACCCCTCCAAGTTTTTGATATTATGTAGACAACGTATGGATGTGTAATTCCAACTCAAATTTGCCTTGCGGTTACGTGGGCAACAAGGTCAAATTCAAGGTCAAAGTACAGAAAAAGGTCATATTTTTTCTCTTCTTCCTACACACTAAATGATAGTAGATTTGGATTCTTTGAGAGATTAGCTAAAAAATGACACCAATTTCAGCTCAGTAGGACCTACGGTTACGGAGATATGGTCACGACAATATTGACGTGCGCGCCATTTTTCCCCAAAATCGCGAAAAATGGGCGGGGCATAGCGCGAAAACCGTACGTCCGATTAAGCTAAAATTTGAAATTTGAGCTTTGCCAGCCAAAATCACCATGTATACCAATTTTGAACAAATTTGAAGGGGGTGAGGTGTAAAATCACATTTTTTTTGGGTGATTTGAGAAATAATGACCCATATATATAACCTCCTCTTCCCTAAGTATCCCCTCCTCCCCCTACATACCTCTATCTCGAGCTATCCCCCTTCCCTTTCGACTTTCAATGCTCTCTCCCATCACTCTCTCTTTCCCCCTCTCTTCTGTTCTCATTTCTAACAATAAATAACTCAGTTGAATAAAAAGTCTACGAGGCCGGTCGAGTGCAGATCCGTCGAAACACGTTTTTCAATACGGGATATATGCTAACCTCATCGTGACATCATCCAAGCAGCAAAGTTCATTTCCCATTGAAAAAGCGTTATTCGGCGGATTTGCAGTGGACCATTCTGCTACCTGGTTTATATTGGAAGTAATAATATCTTCAATCGATTCCCGTGTATGCGATATGCATATGATTAGATACTCGACTAGGCTTCAAGTGTCTGTTCTTTTATAATCTGTGGTGGTGAGCCAACGACATGTAATCGTTAGTGCACGCTGGTTCGAATCCGAACGGTTCTGATTTTTTCTCTCCTTTATTATAATGCCAGTTTGTCTGAGCTCCATTTCTTTAATTATTATATATTTTCTCGGGCATGTATCCTCTGGATCCTCGCATTTGATATTTAATGTCTCATATTGACTGATGTCATGCTATGACACAGCAGATAGGCCGCCCTCTCTAATTATAATTAAATTACATTGGCCGTGCGACATTTACGAGAGAATAAAATCATTACATGTTCAATTCGCCGGCTGCCTATATTAATTTACTAGTCAACATTTGCATAGGAACCGCATAGATTGGAGATTATATACGTATTTATTAGTAATAGACAAGTAATATATATATCGTGTGTTTGCGATTTATTCCGTAATCAATAAGTATGATGAACAAACACATTTCTGGCAGAAGCACTCACAGCGTAGTGGTATTCGATCTCGACTGTTAATCAAAAGGTTGTGGGTTCGAACCCTGGTAGAATTTTAATTGGAATAAATTTGTTTTTCTTTTGTTAAGAGGTAATAATTATGGCAATAAATCTGCCGTATAAAACTGAACACAGCTCAATCCAGCCTCATAGGCCTATATCATGTAAATGTATTATGTGATGCAAATGTTGACTAGGAAAAAAAATATCGCTCGCCGGCTGATCCGCCATGAGCTGTTATGGCGTGTGGTGGTGAGCCAACAACATGTAATCGTTAGTGCACGCTGGTTCGAATCCGAACGGTTCTGATTTTTTCTCTCCTTTATTATAATGCCAGTTTGTCCGAGCTCCATTTCTTTAACTTTTATAATCTGGTTTGAAATATTTCCGATGGTCTATATTTGTTCACAGAGAAATAAGCTATGGCTAATTTGGAACGCTTAAATCAAATGTAATTGGCTTGTTCGACTTCTCTGCTCGTGAATATTCCACTACGAAATTTAAATATTTTTAGATCAGGTAACACGATTATATAACAAACTGAAATGAAACCCGAATCTCATTGCTACAAAGTTTCTAAAAAAGGGTAGAAACAAAAGATCGATAATTATGTCAGTCAAGAGCTCAGGCAGGATAACCATGTGACCAAATCCAAAATCAGAACTCATATTTAAAATGAGGGAATGTTCCTGATTTAGAGAGGCAGGGCAAAACATTAGGGGACATAGTCGACAAAATTGTAAGACTGGGCATGTATATAGATTCTTTGAATCACTGCAATTTCAGAATACCCCCAAAAATATGGACCTAGGGAACCTTATGAAATGAGCTGAAAAGGTAACACAGAGTTAATTTTTAAGTGCTCAGATTGTGGTAACAACTGCACATATTTATTCCTCAGGTCGAAGATTCTGAAAATTATTCTTGGCTTGCCTCGCTAATTGCTGAAAATATCAGTGCTTTCCCAACCTAGTTTATACAATCTGAGACTAGAATAAATAAATCGAACACAATCAAAAAAAAAAAAAATTCAAGACAACAAATTAAAGGACCACCTATTTTAATTGACTCATTACATAATGTAAAATAATGCAACAAGACAAAAATCATCACAATAGCTACCAGTATAGCTACAAGAGAAAATATAATGCATTAGCCACCATCAGGTAATAACTCATTATTCAATATTGTTACCTCAGAATTTACATTAATTATCACTATGGATCCTGTAAAACATGTCTGTGTGTATATTTAATTTATATACCATATCACAGCAGGAAAACGACGCGGTATTCGCGGCCGCAATTGCTATTTTTTTCCGTTTTTATATTTTTTTGTTGCAATTGCATTTCAAAAACATTAAATTAATATGTATTGCTAGCTGTTCAATGGAAACAAAAGTAATTAATTTATCCAGCTTTGAAAAAACAAAACATAGTAAAACTTTTTAAGAAGCAGTATTTCTCCAGTTTGTAACTTTGAATAACAAGTAATTTAGGGTCTATAACTTTTTTTTTTCTTCATCAAATTATTGTTTAAAAAAAATCGAAATGCATTTTTTGGCTTCCAAAATCACGTTTTCCTCCTGTGCTAACCATAAGTGTACATCTCACTAGCTCACTCCAACTTAAAAATAAATCAAATTAAACATGTAAAACATAATAATACCAACTAAACGAGTACATACAATTGATCAGCTGATATTGATTACATCTGGAGGTATCAAATGAGCTTTTCCCCTCATCTTGTTTAGCCTTATCTTCCTTAAATCAAGGTCCTAAATATGCTCGAGGCATCAATGACAATATCATCAACAGCTTGGCTGTGTTCGCCGAGATTGCCCGATAAAATTGGTCTTTGAAACTCTACAAATAAAGATTAAAATATTACCTAAATCTAGCCTGTTGGTCGTGCATCATCCCTCACCATCAATCAGCTAATGTACAACAAATAATCTTCATCAAAACAAAGTCTCTTTGTACAAAACTCTATTATTTCTAATGACATGTCGAGGTATGAAAAAACATTTGTACTAAATAATAGTGCTCTTTAAGATGAATACACTGTTTCTTTGTTAAAAAAACACACTAACCACTAAAGTGACAGGTAAAACAGTCTTATTTACATTCACTAGGGCTCGGATAGCGATGTTTTCACATATTTTTTGTGGGACCTGTGAGCACATCAGACATATCGAAATGCATTTTGAATATGAGGAATGTCCTTCTGATATCAAATGTAATTTTTCGAAATTTGTGATATAATACACATTTTAAAGGCAAATTATTAAATATTGACGTTTTTGAAATTTAAAGAGTTCTCAAAGTAAATTGTATAAATCTAATGATATGTACTTTATAATGTGCATGTAGCGGGGTTTGAAAAAAATGTCCATGATATGAAAATTTTGACCTTCCGTATCTGAAGATATAGTTTTTCCCAAAAAACACCATAAAATTATTTTTAGTATTTTGGGGAAAATATATATATCTTCAATGAAAGGTAGGAATTTTCAATTGATTGTTGCTTTTCATCCCAGCTACATTAAGTACATATCATTAGATTTATAAAGTTTACTTGGAGATATCAAATATTTTAAAGATATCAATTTTTAATAATTTGCCATCGCAACACAAAGTCTATGACATGTACTATCAATTCCAAAAGGAGCGTGATCCAGTTACCAGGGAGTTATGTAACCACTTCGCTGGCGAATTCAGCATGCAATTCCATAATCCATATGTCTGATTTGCTCTCAGGTCCTTTGAAAAATACTGTGCAAATGTTGCTATCCGATTCCTCAATGGGTATTTGTAATAAATCATGACATGTACTATCAATTCCAAAAGGAGCGTGATCCAGTTACCAGGGAGTTATGTAACCACTTCGCTGGCGAATTCAGCATGCAATTCCATATGTCTGATTTGCTCTCAGGTCCTTCGAAAAATACTGTGCAAATGTTGCTATCCCATTCCTCAATGGGTATTTGTAATAAATCATGACATGTATCTTAAATCATGACATGTGTCTCTTAAACCTAACTAATATGTACATTTGACACAAATGTTTCAGACCATTATAAAATTACATCTCAAACGGTCCGCAAAACCTATGTGCATCCTATTTTGCAAGGGCAAAGCAGTTGCAAAAATTGTGAGATAGTGGGTGATCAAAATAATGTGGAAAGAAATTGGAATAAATTCTAACAGACTTGTCTTCCAGATTTAATAAGGGAGTTTATCTGCTTAATACTTGCTTTAACCAGCTTTGAGGTCTAGTTTATATTTTGGTATTTGAACATTCAAAACTTAGACAATCTATGAACTCAGTGAAGAGTTTTACATTTTGATACTACAACATTCCCAAATTACAGATTTACAATCTATAAAATCCTTTAAAATAATAATCAGGCAAACAAAAATCCCAGATATATGAATAATAATACCGGTAATAACAATAAGCTCTAGGACAAAGTGATTTAACTTAAATGGCTCAAAACAATCTGAAACTTTTTTCTAACCACTCTGTTTTGAACTCATGTAATAATACTTGCCTAAATCAAACAAGAAAGAAGCATTCAGTTTGTGGCGAATTTTGTTGCCTTCAGTTCAATGCCACAGTTGTGTAAAATAAAATCAGAATGGAGAAATTCATGATTGAATGGAAATTATGCGATATGAAAAATTGCTACTTCGAACAGAGTATTCGAGAATGAACATGCTAGATCAATACATCTGTGAATCTTTTTTTTGCCCAGATGTAGATGCTGAAAACATTTTTTAAAACAAACGCAATGCTTTGCTAGTAGCAATTTAGTTTGATATGACATAAGAATATACTAGACTTAGCTGTGGTCTAAGACCACAAACACAGCCGTGTTGTGACCCCTTATTGACCTTTGGCCCCAAAATATATGAAAGTCCCATAGACATTGGCTAGTTTCAATGTACATTTGCATGTGGCATCACTATGCCATGTTAGTGGCATTTTGAAGGTTTTTCGTCTCAGACCGGAAGTGACCCCTTGATGACCTTTGACCCAAAATAAAAAAAATACCACATATACACTGGGTAACCACAATTCATATATGAACATACCGTTACTGTCCTTTGTTTTTCTTAGCTAATAAAAATTTGTTGAAGGTATTTCGTTTTATACCGGAAGTGACCCCTTTATGACCTTTGACCCCAAATCTGTGTACACCCCATATACACTGGGTAACACCAATGCATGTGTGCAAGTGGTATCACTGTCCTACGTAATTTGTGAAAGAAGATGCATTTTATAAGTATTTCGTTTTATACCGGAAGTGACCCCTTAATGACCTTTGACCCCAAATCTGTGTACACCCTATAGACACTAGGTAATTACAATACATGTGTGCAAGTGGCGTCACTGTCCTACGTAATTTGTGGGAGAAAATGCATTTTAAAGGTTATTCGTTTTATACCGGAAGTGACCCCTTAATGACCTTTGACCCATATAAAAAAAATATCACATATACACTAGGTAACTGCAAATCAGATGTGAACATTCCGTTACTGCCCTATATTTTGTTTAGCTAATAAAATTTTTTGAAGGTATTTCGTTTTATACCGGAAGTGACCCCTTAATGACCTTTGACCCCAAATCTGTGTACACCATATAGACACTGGATGATAACAATGCAACTGTGCTAGTGGCGTCACTGTCCTACGTAAGTTGTGGGAGAAGATGCATTTTTAGTTGAAATCACGTTTTTGACCCCTATGACCCCTGCGTGACCTTTGACCCCACAAGTTTCATGTGACATGTAGGGGCATGGTCAATGATCATTGTGACCAAGTTAGGTCAAAATAGATGTAAGTGTGTGAGTGCTAGAGCAAATGTAATGGTTGACAGAAGAATAAGAAAGAAAGAAAGAAAGAAAGAAAGAAAGAAAGAAAGAAAGAAAGAAAGAAAGAAAGAAAGAACCTGTAAGAAAAAAGACACAGCCGTGACGTTAATTCATCTTATCATCAGCAACAACTGATAAACGCCACAACTGATAAATAATACCAACACAGTTGACAAATTTCAGCTGTCACCAGTTTTCTATTTAATACTAGCTACATTTATATATTTACATTTTTCTTGTACTGATATTTATCACATAATTCCACAGCAAATGTAGATATTATAACAATCTATAAGATTACAAGTTTTATTTCACATGAAATTCACACAAAAATTCATTTAATTGGAGTTTTCAACTTCAGAATAAATTCAATTACTTTGTCTTGAAGATAATATGTGTACATTCATATCAAAACAATACACTTGTCGGCTGCTACATGTGTCTCATTTCACACAATAGCTAGGAATAAATACCTGACTCATCTCAAGTGGAGGTCACTTCAAATCATCCCAAAGTCACATAGTTACGGAATGTTATCTGTATTCCTAAACCATGTGACTTCCGTAACTATGTGACTTGGGGATGATTTGAAGTGACCTCCACTTTGGAGATGAGTCTGTTATTTATTCCTAGCTATTATGTGAAATAAGACAAGTGCATCTTTTTTGATATGGATGTACACATATAATTTCAATGTCCAACCACAACAATCAGCTTAGTCTTTGGAAGATATAATACACCAGTATGCTTGTTTATATGAAGTATTGAAAAAAAAAATTGTCCTGTGTTTCATCATTTTACATTCAAACATATGTACCAATAGTACACCACTGGCTGCAACTAGTTCTTAATACTGGTAGCTGTTGAAATTAACTTTTACTTTGGACCCCTCCAATACCTATCAATTCAAATTGGCCACCTTTTAGTCATTCAAGCACTCAAAGGCATAGGAAACACATTAAGGAATATATACAAAAAACATATTAATAACTATGCACAAATTAAAAAGCAGGCAGTAGAAAAAGCAAAAACCAATTGGGTATATGTATAATATGATACAGAACATAATGAAAATCAAATCAAGTTTACTTATAAATTCATAATTCAAATCAAGAGTCAATTAAAGGGTTAACCCAAATTCCTGGGGACTTAAATAATAATATTCCTAATCAAATTAAGAATTTATATCCATTTGATAACACTCTACAAAAAAGAATTAGCATATCCAAATAAGATTTTCAATCAAAAAATAATTTGGCAAAGATATCAAATTATTGGCAAAGCTGAGCATAAATTGCACTGTTTGCATACTGCTACCAAACTTGAAATTGTGAGTAAATCCTTTACCAATGTTGTCCCTATAGCTTTGAAGTGAAATCCTTGCCTCCCTGCACATGCTAATAATGCTCTATATATCAACATTTAACACAGGATGAAGCAATCAGTTTGTTTTGAACAGTTTTAAATCCCTAGCTCAAAATGAGACTAGTAGTTGTTTTTATTCCATGTCCAAGACTCAATGAAAAAACAAACCAATTAAAGTATCAACATTAATACTAATGCCATTCAACTTACACTCACACTGTGGCAGTAAAATATGAGATATTAGCTAATTGCTGTTGTAACAGGATATTATGAAGCATAAACATTGTTTTTGCATAAAATGATTAATCAGTTCACTAGATCAGCAAATGAAGTGGATTTTTACCGATTCCAAACCAAAAAGCTTAAAATCAAGCAGATTCAGAAACTACAGACTTGATCTGTTCTTCACTAATTTCACTTGTTAATTTCAGGGTCAAAATTAGAGACCATTTAGTAGTGCATATTTTGAAACTAGTTCACAACATTCTTATGAATGTTATTGTACAACAGTGTGAATCTTAACATATAGTACACATTTTGCTTTGATACACTGTAACTACATTATCAAAGAATCCTACAGAGAAGAGAGATATTATGTACAAGCCATGCACGGGTATTGTTCTTTTCTTTGAACATAAACACACCAGTATGATAACATAATTATCTACACCATTCTTACAAAGTCCGCAAGTAACGAATATAAACTGTACAGTTATAAGAATGCATGTAAAAAAGATTACAATGAGCAGACAAACATTTTTTCACAAAGCAAAAATCAGTATAAGTTACAATATATTTGTGAATGTTCTCAATCATCAGTTTATTCAGTTTATCTGGACTTTCTATTATTGATAGCTACCGTATGACATCTCATCTAAGACTAGCCAGCCGGATGATGAGTTTTTCCATGAGACGCGATACCATAACTTTCAAAAATAGTAAGTCCAGATGCACCAAATTATAATTGTCTTTATTCGGTATCAGTTAAACTTTATACCTTAGCGAATTTTCAATTCTGCTGGTTTACCTTAATAAATATGATGGAAAAATGTTTACATTAAATCTACAGAAGTCATCATTTACAAATTACCCTAATCTGTAGCACAACCTACATTGAAACCTACCATATTTACTCTATTAGTCGTTCGCTTCAATTAAATGCCCCCCACTATTTTTGTCAACCAAGATGTTTAAAAAATGCTGAAATGTCCATGCTATCTTGTGTAAGTAAGCTTACAACAGTCCATACACTATCGGGTACCGGTTTAAAATGATATCGACATACCCGGAAGTGAACCAGTTCCACCGGAAGTCATTAATCTTAATGCTGGTTTCATACTAGGCTGCCGCTTGCTGCTGAGCGGCGTGGCGCACGCGTATTGCAGACAAACGGACACAATCAAGGCTTGTCATTGGTTGAAACGCCCTGCCGCTTGCCGCAGCGGCAAGAAAGTATGCTGGAGGCTTAAGTTCATAGTTTGTCATTTGGCCGTGATTTTCAAGCTTACCTAACAACTTTTTTTCAGTATTTATTGTTGTAAAAATGACCTCTAATAAACGCCGCCCCTCCCATTTTGGAAAATGCAATGCCCCGGTGAGTTTGATAGAGTAAATACGGTATATGCACACTTGAGGACTGACAATATGAACTGTACAACATTGATATCAACCTCAATTCCTTCATACCAGCAATCAACAAGACCTTGAGCTAAGTGTCCTCATCTTGAGGTAGTTATCTCTCCAGTCACAAAAAAAAAACCCCTATATTCTGATTTGGATATCATGCTAATGGAAAAATACATGTAATAAGGGTGGTTTTTCCAGGGCAACCTATGCAAACGCGTACATCAATTGGGTGTCAAAAACATTGTGATTGGAAGAAAATGTAAGTTTGATAGGACTTCAAATAAAAAAATGTCAAGTAATGATTGTTTTCCGCTATTTTGGGTAGTAAATCACGACCAAAATACTTGTTTTTAGGGTATTATGGAACCTTTAGAAAATACATGTTCAAGGTCTGAACATGAGAATGATATCCACCTTGGAATCCAAGTGCCCCCACCCCCCACCCCCGGGCTAACAGGTGTGCCTCATCACTGCAACTAGATATCAATCTCTAATATTAAGTCTTACACAGTGATATTGCAGCTGACAATGAGACTGACAGGTGCATGACTGGATGGTTTACGATTGGCAACACCCATGAAATAGAAACTGAGCCTAAGACCAACTGATGTACTGGGTGGATGCCTTACTTTTGCTCTGGTCCTGGTTGTGGTTGACTTGGGCCAGGATGCGGTGCTCCGAAATTGGAACCGAACCCAAGACCCAAACCACGCTGAGTGTGAGTTTTAACCCGAGCCACTTCATATTCATAGTCCAACTTCTGAAACAGTCTGATTCTTTCTTCTTCTTGTTGCTGTTTGGTACGTTCATCATTCGCTGTGAGGTAAACATCAAAACAAAATGAATCAAGTCACGCAAATCTGTAAACTAAATCTTGATAATTGTACGTTATTAGTGCAATTTTAACAGAATTTCACCTAGATAGCTTTTATGACTTCGATATGATAACCAATCATGAGTATAATCCTAGTATAAACTACTGCATATGGAAACCTTTTTAGTGAAAAGGGCCCTATCAAAATTGGCCTGAACGCACAGGTCACGCATAGTGAACACAGATCGATACTGTCAATGAAGCACTGAAACCTATGATACTATCGGTCGAATTTTTTATTTTGACATACGACTCGTTTATCGCTATTTTAACCACTTTATATTGTGTTTTATTGCAAACAAATACGACACCTTTATTCTGTATACTTATTTTACAATACTGTGGTTACAGAATAATAAAAAAATAAAAAAATTTAATTACAATTTGGCCACAAATACGATAGAATCTACACAAACTTTGCAAAGAAGCTTGTCCACGTTATGCACAATAGCTCACTTAACCTCTTCAACTTTCTGATCGATTGGCTTTGCGCATTCAGTGCGTCGAAATGTTTAGGTCTGTGCAAAAGACTAGGATATGACGGCCTGATGACTAGATTTCAGTCAGACTTCGAATTCACGATGTTTTCTTTCTTGAACACACGCGAGTCTTAATCTGAAGCCACCAAAATGAATGTTACATCAATGGAAAGCGGTCACTTTTAAGAAATTTTACTCAAGAGATCCAAGTGATTAGATGGCGCTGTTTATTTTTCTGGTGAATAGATGCTGACTAGAAGCTCCCGGTTTTTCGTGAAACTCAAAATTTACACTGAAATTTTCGCGATTTTTGACTAAAAATAAAAAGTTTACCCCTAGATACGCGAGTCTAAACAAGTTTTGTGCATGTTTATTTTTGAAAAAATCAAAAGATCACAGTATTAGCTCCATGTAACTAGCAAATCCAGGTTATATCACTACAAATTATGTTTCGGTGGCAAGAGATGTAAAAAAAAAGACCCGGTTTTAGCCCGTGTTTCTAAAGGAGTTCAAGCGTGGAATAGCTCGGAAAATCTTAGTTCCCCAAAGGTTTCGATATGAATAGTGTGCTTGCACACCGGCAACACCTTACTTTTCCCCCCTTCCAGAAACTTATAAGAAACAACATTAATACCCAAAAAGGTTTTGCCACTGGTCAGATTGGATAATGTTCAGGGGGATTTTAAATGATTAAATTTAATAAGAACTTCATCCTGAGAGACCCTAATATGTTACCTTCCAGGCTTCCACAGATAAATTGAATATCAGTGGATTTGATTAGAAGATATAGCAATTTCAAGTTATCTACCCATTTTAGGTCAACACAGAAATGGCCACAGATATAATCTGATCCTTGTAAATGACCTTAACTAAAATATCAAATTCTTTAAGCTTACTCCTCATGAAGTACACACACAACATAAATAGTCATTATGCAACTGTTGAGAGACCAAAATTGAACTTGATTATGCAGGGGTGTGAGTGACCACAGATAAAAAAAAAGTCTGAAAAACTATGAAATTTGGAAAGCTCCTATACTTTTGTACAGAGGAAGTGAAGAAAAAGAGATAAAAATTAAGATCAAAAAGTCTGAATTCAGATTTTAATCTGAACTCTCACAGTCATATTTTTGCAATGTGCACAATTTGTTCAGGAAAAGTCATTACGAGATCAGGTCAGCTGTAAACCCTGGGCTTCATGCTAAGGTGCTTGCCATTCTGATATATGCACCAGTGCTTTTATTTCTCATGTCAGTCAGGGAGGCAGCATCTGGCCCTGACTCATGGAATTCTGTGCACACCACTGCCGTGTATTAACACAGGCACATATTGCAAGTTTGGTACACTCTGCCCCTGCTATGTTTCAATTGCAATTATTTGTAACTACAATTTCCCTATTTCTATTTGCAATATTTTTTGTAAGTTATAGCACCTGCTATGCATTTGGCAGTTAAATTACAAATACAAGACTTACATAGATGTTCTGCGCCACCTTCCTTGATTCCCATAAGACGTCTGAATTTGGCCTGGGTTGCATCATCTTGGAAAGCGGTCTTTTCCCATTTATTGCTGCTCTCTGCTGGCTTTTCTTCTTGCTATAGATGGGCAAAAAATATCATCCGAAAAGGCTATGTTATAAAAATGCAACCATGATATGAAGGCAAGGGAAAAACAAAATAACGTGAACCAACTCCTATTAAGGGAATGAGGATTACCTTAAACAAAAAGGGGATTGCGGCACCAGGATTTTTTCGGGGGAGGGGGCATTGGCAGGCAATGTGAATTTCAGGGTGGGGGGAAAAATCAACAAATTTTGCCAAAACCTGATGCAAAAAGGGGAAATTTGTGTAATTTTGTCTTGAAAGTGTGGGGCCCCCCATAGCGCCGCCACTGCTCGAGTATAATCAGATCAGACTGCATTTGCAAGACAAATTCTTTTTAAAACCAAATTTGCAAATTATTACAATTGCTTGCAAAGAAGGGCCTTTGTTTAACTTAATGCATACACAGTGTAATTGTCTCACAGATAGCACAATCATAACAGACCAGTAATCGGATTGGCTGATTATGTGTTAAAGCTGCGTTTGGGCCTCATGAAGGATCGCATAGTGGTTATAAAGCCCACCTATGTCGCTCATTAACAGGGTGCGCATGTTAATCTGAGCAAGGGAGGATGTTCTTACTGAAAGCTTGTGTAGCAAACTGTCATCAAAATTGCTTTCTTTCTTAATAGAAAGTCTGGTAAGCAAACATATGCAGGTCATTTCAAGAACATAATCTTATCCAAGGACTAAAATTATTGGAAGTTTAGATTTCCGATTTCACAGAAAATCACAAATCAGCATTTTATTTTTGATGCAAATTAATTTTACTTTATGAATGTCACTGCCACTTAAATAGTGGTAATGACATCACTCAAAACATCCATTCATAGTAGATCATCATAGATGCATATTCATGACCAGCTTTGCACCCATCCACTCTATTGGTTGCAGAGAGAGATAGAGTGCTATTAAGGTTAGCAACTATTTTAAACTGTTGAGATTTGGTAGTTCACAGCATCTTGCGAATGGTAGTGAGCTTTGGCAAAAAATTGCATTGATCATTTCATAGCGAATGTGTAGAATTCAAATATCACAGATATACTTTTGTAGGTCCTGTGATTCTTGAGTTATGTTGTAAAGAGGGCTGAAACAACAACACTTTTGTAAAACGTACATAACTCATTAACAACAATAAATCAAAAGTTTTCAAAGTATATGATTTGTAGAATGAACTTTTGCAAAACATCAACATGTTATTTTTCAACATTTTATTGATTTAAGTAATGAAAATCAATTTTTTGGCTGCTTCGTCCAACAATACCGCGTCTACCCTCAAGTTATTGTCCTAGACAAGTTATAGTTGGAGATAAAAATATTGTTGCATCAAAATAAATTTGCTAACATTGGTCAAAGCTTGAAATTAAATAAAAATTGCAGGAAATCTATAATTTTTGTTCTTTTTTAGGCACAAGAGCACAAATTGGCTGTGCTCTAATCTGAGCGAAGCCACATGAAACCAACTCAAGGTTAGCCCCGCTACCTGCATTCAGCTGCGCCAACTAATAGTGTGTTGTTACCACAAACCTTGTGGCGGTGTGGCCCATATACTAGTCACAGTGAATCTAAGGCACAAAAAGCTTATTGTTCAAATAGTAAATAGCCCACAGAAACCACAAATCCTAATGGTTAATATTGTACAGCAAATAAGCAAACCACATTATTTACCCAAGCAGATATAATTCTCATGCAACCCAACACCAAATGGCCTGCTCTGGCTGCAGCCTTCAAAATACATTGACCACCCAGGTTGAAGCCAAGCTGGGAACTAATGCAGCCAGACAGTACAGCCAGCGCCAAATCGAGCCACCCTGCTGCTAGAGCAGTCTATTTGTGCTACCTCACCTTAGGCCTTTGGATAAGCTTGCGTAACGTATGTTCTTGAAATGGCTTGAATATTTTTCAACATACTTTTCCCCTAAGCACTATGGTACAATAGGATATATAATTTTTAGGGTGAGAATATAGAATTGCATACCTGGGTCCCTCTAGATCCACCATGCTGTGGGAAAAAATAAACAGGTTATTGAAATCTTTGGTTATAGCATCCTCAATGACCACTATTTCCCTAGACTTACAAGTTAAAGAACTTTTTTTACAAATGTTAAGGATTTCATAAAATGTCCACATTTTTTTAAACATAGAAGAATGTCATCTACACTAGCTTCCAGAGTAACATGGCAGTCTTCTGCTCCAAAAGACGCGAGCGCCCTATTAATGAGCGACATACACTGCGCTTTATGTTCCGTAAGTGCCGTTCTACGCCAACCAACGCTTTGACACGTAATCAGCCAATCAGATTCTTGGTTTGTTGTTATGATTGTCAGACAATTGAATCAGCCAATCAGAACCCCACTTCTGTGTTTACACTGTGCATGCTCTCAAAATGTGAAGAAGTGCTCTTTTTCTCTGCCAGAGACTGTAGTATCAAGGCTCATCTATGAATTGTAAATTGCCATATGAAACACAATCTTGCAACTGCAGTAAACTTGAATCCCTAAATATCCCTCTTCAGCATTTCAAGCCAGGAGGTTACTAATAATTGGTTGCAACTTACATTTACCTCGTCCTTCTTTCCTCCCCACAGTAGCTTCCTCTTACGCATTTGTTCTGCATATTGAAGTGGGTTGACAGCGAGCGGGTTGTAGTAACTAGGCACAGCTATACCAGTCTCTGCTAATACCTGCAGTAAGAAAGTAGTTATAATAATAATAATAATAATTTATTCTTATATAGCGCATTACATCAAAGACCACAAGGCGCTTTACAATTAAAACATGTGTACGTAAAAACAAAATACCCATTAAAATATAAATATACATCATTAAGAAATAAGAAACAAATGAAATAGGCACACGATGAACAATGCACAAAAGGTATTGCACGGAAAAATACATGCAAAGTGAAATGTTCAAAGTGACGGCATAAGCAATAAAGCAAAATAAGTTTAACCAGACAACAATTTTGAATAAAAAACAGCAATATACTGCTTACAAATATCAAACAGAAGATGAAATTAGAATCATAAAACACAATTTTTTTTAAAAGCCAAGCTGTAGATAACTACACTACATAGATAACACGTGAGTAGAAAACAAAAATGATAATGAAGTATACAACGAAGCAATATAACACATGATCAATTCAATGTAATAGGGGTTAAGGCACTATTCTTGGCCCTTGGAACTTTCCTTCACTTACTCCATAATAGTATGCCATGTGATGGCTTATGCCAGTTTAACTGTTACGTTTGAAGGAATCGGTTTACTCTTGTTTTTAGGGACCCACCCCAAAATAACGTTCAAATCAGATGCCATATATAACCGTTCCAATTCAGTTCTTTTCCAAAATAAAGAAGTACACTTTTTAGCGCCCCGCACATCACAATCAAATATGGTATATAGATTTGGACACTTCTGATTTTCAGCCATGTTGATATGAAAATCAAGACAACTTTCACCTATTTCAATACATACCTTTGCTTGCATTGCGGCGGCAGCTGCTGCAGCGGCAACTGTTGGGTCTACGGTAGATGCGGATGCAAAGGCCACAGGGTTAGCTGCTGCAGCCAACTGGGCTGCGACTGCTGCTGCTTCTGTAATGTTAAAATAGGGATGCAGGATAAAATGCACGAGTTATAATTTCAAATGAAGCGGTTGTGTGTCAATATATACAAGTCATTTTTTAAAACATTCGGGTTCATTATTGATGCATTGGATCAAGGACCATGGTTATGAATTGTTATGAATACAAACTAAGTTGCATTTTTCAAAGGCTATACAGGTGCCATGGACTACACATAGCACCAGTATGAAGAAAAATTGAAGTTCTCCAAAACTTACAAATTCAATCTCCCTTTGTATTCTATCTGAACACTATAATACAGTAAGCCAAAAAATGTAGGTACCAGTTATGTTTACCCCTGTATATCCTAAATAAAGACAAATATGTCAAAATTAAATCAAGCAGCCAATACCTGTACTCATTAGCTCTGGTTTAAGACCTTATTTGTTGAAATTGGTTGAGAATTAAAGAAACCGTGATCTAAAACCTAATGAAGAAACAAAAGCAAAAGTTGCACTAATGTTCTAATCAATGAAAGAACGACGCTAGTTTTAACATGCTAATCAATAGAAGCACGGCGCTAGTTCTCTTGTTAGCGATACGCGTTGTGTACAAATCAATATGGCATGTAATGGAGCAAACTGCAACTTTAAAATTGGCATCTTCCTTGGGTTTTTGGATTGTCGTGTCTTTATTTCTTGACCTATTTCAACAAATGAGGTCTTAAATTCGAGCTAAAAGATTCAGCTGTTGGCTTCTGGTTCCAATTATGACATATTAATCTTTGTTTAGGATATACAGGGGGTGAACATAACTGGTACCTTAATTTTTTGGCTTACTGTATATTGTAAAATGCAAAAATAGGCAAATAAATGCCATTTACCACCCATAATTGGTCATTGAATATGTAATAAACAACAAATACATGACAGAAATACTTTTTATCTTTGTTCAGGGAAAAGATGCTGTTGTGACATCAGGCAAATGATGAAGTGAGCTAGACATGGAGGTCACAAGTTTAAAATATGTCATACATTTTTTTTTATTGCTTGATAGTATTCAACATGGAAAAAGTTGATTTGAACTTTCGACCAATAATATACTGTTGCTAAGTTTACAATTACAGAAAGTTTTTCAAATGATTTTGTACACTTTCAAGAAATTAATGTGTATTTAGAACCAATCTTTCATTCATACATTCTTACATGCAGTGAAGATAATACAAACAAATAGTACACCAGTTTTTATTCAATGGATGCTTACTTTGTGCTGCAATTGCTTTAGGATCAAGAATGGACTTTGCAGCTGCTGCAGAAACTTCTTTTTCAACTTGTGATTCTGAAAGGAAACACAAATCAGCATAGTATTACAATAATGTTGTGTTAAAACTTACTTAGTTTGCATCAAGTTGAAAAGTGTGATTATTGCTCTCCATTATAATGGTTCCTGAAAATAAACTTGTTTTCATTCCAAACTAAATAAATATCATTACAATTCGCCAGCAAAGTGTTATGTGTAATCCGATTATCAATATGTCAACTGGATCATGCTTTTGAGTTCTACACCATGATCAAAATGATCACAACACAAAGTCTATGGCATGTACTTCCAATTCCAAAAGGTGCGTGCAGTTACCAAGAAGTTATGTAGCCACTTCGCTGGCAAATATCCATGTTTTCATAGAAAAGACATTTTAATGTTTCCTGCTGGTCTATCCTGGAAGTTTCATCAACATGTATACAAGTCAACTTATAATTCTGTTGTGGTATACAATGTGCGTCAATCGTATACAAGCATGAACACAAAAATGATAAACAATCATGCTGATTGGCTTATCAACAGTAATGACAACAAGATGGTAGATGGTTGACACATGCGAGATCGATGATCCCCAGCGAGTAACCAGACCACAGTTGAATTAAAAAAACAAAAAGATAATAAGTTGCACACCATGACTCCTCTTGGTTGATTTATTTTTGTACCTTTTGTATCTTCTTTTTCCTTCTGATATCCGATTTCCTTTTCTCTACGTTCTCTAGCCTTCTGTAGCTTGGCAGCTCTTTCTAAACGCCTTGCAAGTGCTTCCTGGGCATCTAGTGCAGAATCGCCAGTACGTCTCACAGGTGGAGAACGAGAACGTACCCTTCGTCTGAAACGAGGGGAACGGGACCTTGAGCGGGAACGTCTTCTGCGATGTGGTGATCGAGAACGGGACCGCCTGCGACGTGGTGAGCGGCGCCGGTATGGTGATCGGGACCGTCTTCTTCTCTTTGGAGATCGAGACCTACAGACACAAATGTACGAACACCATAAACATTTCATACAATATTTTGTGCAAGCAATCTTTGCAAGTTTGCAATATACACTACAGACCGTTTCAACAGCTTATCCTTGGTATTTAGTCAGAAAGATGTTGCGTGCCAACATATATTCAACCAATCAATTTCTAGCAATTTGACCACATATTCGACTAAGCAGTGGGCAACATGTTCAATATGCTGCTTCAAATTAGAGCAGCATATTGAACAATCATACTATGGATGCACTCATCTAACACTCTGTCGCCAGTTTGACTGCTTGTGGTGTTTTTGTTTACTGTGGTCGTGCATGATCAGTTTTTTTCTTTAAAACCTCCTGATGGAAAGGTTACTTTATGATCAGTTGAAAGATAGGTTCTAGTTGCATTTTTTTACACCATCGTGATGACCAGAGTTACCATTTAAATCACTTATCACTTGACAAGGGGAAGTCGATTATATGTATGTTTGCAGTAGCCTGTATCTTAAACAGATCAGGGGCAATCTATTTGTATATCATTAGGCCAAGGCCAGCCCATAGACAAGGGGCAGTCAGAGTCAACACGCACAAACCACATTCAGTTAAGTCCTGAAGAAATCGGAGCTAATCCTGATAATATTATTGGATGTGTATTATGGATACTCTTTATAGAAACCTATTGAGCAATTCAATTTACCATATAGCCCTAGACTTAAACAATTTTAATTGACAAACTTTAAATCTTTCTGAAAATTATTATACTTAGAAGTTAGTTCTCTGGGTTAATAGGATGAACAAATTTTAATCTTTCCCCAGAGTAGGCCAGTGCACATAAACGTTGGAAAAAACCAGTGCATCCGGCTGGATTCGAACCGGCGACCTTCGTATAACTATTAACTAGCACGACGCTCTAACCAACTGAGCTAAAGAGGCACGTTGGAGAAGAGCGGAAGATATAAATCTATAGGTATTAGGTTCGAATGGCGTTCGTCACATTCATAGCGGAAGGCTAAATCTTTCTTTTTTAACATATTTAAGTACAATTCATTTATTCATACCTTGAACGGCGTCTTCTGGGTGACCTTGATCGTCTCCGAACTGGAGATCTCGATCGCCTTCTGCGTGGAGAGCGTGATCTTGATCTTGATGGGGATCGTTTCTTTCCTCTAGAACGAGACCGACTCCTTGATCGTCGCTTTGATGGAGACACCGACTTACTTGGCGATGGCGAACGGCTTCTCGATGGCCGTTTTGAAGGAGACACTGACTTGGTTGGTGATGGAGAACGGCTACCAGCGGAGCGTGCAGGTGATTGCTGTTTTCCCCTAGATGGATGGCTGGCCTCACTGCTCCGAGATCTTGACCTTTTTCTGTCCGGCGATGGAGAGGTTGGTCGGTGTGCCTAGTGTGGGAAGAACGGTGCTCTTTCAGGAAAATAGCCACACAAAACATGTTAGTATCATCAAGATAATATATGATGGCTTTTGCATCATAGTAAAATGCCTACTGATGATACACCTTTAAGACCATTGATGGCTCCAGGGTTCTTTTCCACCCAACTATAGTATGATCAGCTCGTAATAGGTGGGACTCATTAAATCATGCACACAGCTGGCGCAGCACCTCCGCTTTGCCTATTGTGTGACTGATGCACGCTTTTGTGAATTTATGCAGGCTTAGTTCTTTGGGACTTAATTGACACGCGCAAGACCAAAACAAAAATAATTCTTGCCTATAACATGCTGATCATCGTATAAGGATGTTACTTTTCAAAAACTATAAAAAGACAATTCAATTTTTGAATTTGAGAAAAGAACACTGGATACAAATGGATACTAAATTCCTCAACCTGTTTATAAACACATACATCTGTCTTGATTTCTATCCCATAAATTTAAGACTGTTTCATATTTCATAGGATAGAATTCATCCTGACACACATTGCACAAAAGTAGCACACAAATAAATCTAAGGACATTGAATACTCTCATTTAAATATATGGATTGATAGGATTTCATCAACTTGAGGTAAAATCTGTGGTTTCTATGGCATGCAAATATTAATGTTTTGAGTCGGAGCATCCTCGCCATTAAACTACTGTTCATTTTTGAAATATTTCAAACTCTGTACAGATAAAACCTGATGACAAGTGACATACAATACAGTTGTTAAATTGGTTTAAAAAAAGTTGTATCCAGGTAGAGACTTGCCTTTTGGATTTAATTTTGATTTTTTTAAAAGTTGAATGGGAAAGGCAGTTGGTAAGAGAGGTCAGATAGGTGAAAGAGAGTGGACACAACATCTGTAAGGTAGTGGAACCAGTATCAATGAAAATAGAAATTAAGTGGCTAACATTATTCAGGAATTTGGACAAGAGTTCATGGCAATCTAAGGGAACAAACCAAAAGTTTGATGATGTCCTATAAACCAAAGTCCTTTCATCAGGAGGGGAGGGGCCAAAAAGGCTGATTATATATGTACTTGTAAAAAGCTAGTGTGAATAATGATCAAAAACAATCTTTTGGGTTGTAATTTTTAACATTTCAAACTTACGTTAAAGGGAGGGAGGGGTCAGCCTCCGAACAAAAGCACTTTCGTTTATAGGATGTTATCGAACTTTTCGTTTGTTCCCTGACACACCTGTCATATGTTTACATGACAAATACAATGGAAATAAAGAACTGATATAGAAAGTAACAAGACAGCCATTTCTTACCATGATGGCTAAAATATGAAGGACCCTACATGTAAGTAATATTCACCTTAGACGATGGTGATTTCTCGCGTAGTGTCTGTCCCTTCTGGGGGCCACCCATCATGGAGTTGACATCAGCAACCGGGCCCCCCGGTCGCTGGTTTAGTACAGACGGTGATGTTGGTTGTGGCAGCGTCTCTTGACTCGTGCCAAGCTGAATGTATTTTGGCACATCAAATTGTGTTATAATTGTGAACTAACATGAAGGTAGGTACTTACCACTGTATAAACAGTTCAAAGGGCATTAGGTAATCTAACATTTGTTTCAAATTAACACATTTTTATGCCTCTCAATAAGAGGCTCTCCTCTATTGATACAAATGCTAGATCAACTGATGCCAAGTGGACTTTTTATACATTACATTTATATTTGTACATATTTATTGCATTCTTTTATGTTAAGATCAAACGTAATATTACATGACATCCAGCTGTTAGCAACAAAGTTAGAAAGTGTAGCAATTTATTTTGTAGTAGCTGCTGCTGTTCAAATGTTTTTACACAAGATGAAAATAATAGACATGGGTTTGGCTCTAAATTTTGATGTTAAATTGATTCACTTGTAAGACTATAAAAGCTGTAATTGTAACAATAGAAAGTTGATCACCTTGCCCATGACCACTATATTCATTCCATTTCTTACTATGGATGCAACCACATAACTACAACAATGCACATTCTAGAACTGAGTTTACAGTCAATAAAAAAAACAATAGACCTTTTCAGGAGGACTCAGAAAACGCTGATCACATGAATACCAAAACATATTCAACCAATCACGTACGGAACACGAATTTGACCACACAGTACACGATACGTAACTGGTGTGAACAAACAAACCACGCCACATGCTCATCGAACATGCTGTCGCCAGTGTGTGATTGGTTGTGGCGTTTATGGTTTCTACATGCATCAACTTTCCGATCAGCTGTTCCAACGGGTCTATAATGAAGTCGATTCTTTCCCATCATGGTATAAGTCCCTATTTCCAGAAAATTTCAAACGTCAAAACTTCCAGCACCTGATTAATTTCTTGTCTCCCTCCCCTACCCATTTCATTGTCAACTTCTATCAAACTTTAAGGTGGGGGTTTGAGTGTTAAGAACATGTAATACTCAGATCATCTGACACACAACTCATTTAGTTAATTCTCTCATACCTTCTTCTGAGGAGTCTTGCTTCTACTGCGACTTCTACTGCGACTGTAACTTCTACGACGTCTGCGGCCTACAAGAAAAATATTTATGTGAGATATCTACCCCTATTCCAGAAAAATACAGCATCAATTTTTTGATTAAAAAAGTATCATTCTGTTTAGTCAAATGAAACATAACTAAATCCTACGGTAATCCTTTAGTTAGTTCTAACTGGCATTCCTGGCAATGAAAGTCAAATTTTAATATTTGGTATACAAAAAACAATGTATTTTTGGAAGGGCCAAAAACATATGTGTTTTTCCTACATGTACAAAATGTATGCTGTGACAATCAAGCCCAAAGACTTGTACAAAGACCAATTTCAAATTATGCATTCTAATTTTTGGAATCAATTATCAAACATAACATAAAATATTAAAATTATGGGCCAACTCTTATAAGCCAATCAATTTTTCAATGCTTAGACTTGTGTCAAGTCTTAGAATTTTGTGACTACAATTGCAACAAAAAAATAAATTAAAATTTGACTTTTATTGCCAGTTAAAAAACAAACTAAAGGATTAGGATTTAACTACGTTTCATTTGGCAAAACAGGATACCATAATAATCGTTTAATTCCAAAAATACAATGTATTAGCGCTGTATTTTTCTTGAATAGGGAGTCTTTACTTGCATGCTGTTTCAACAGATTGGTATTTAGAATGATTGATGTGATATTCTTAGAGTATTTATTTGTGACATTTTTCTGAAATGATGGTAATTTGTTTTGTGCCTAGTAAATACTAATTTAATATGGTCATTGGTCAATTTTGTTTGCACGCATGGGCCATGAAGGGCGCCCCTGTACAAATGTACTTGTTTGAAAGGTTTCTTTTTGGCACCCAAACAGAACAAAATGGCGCTGTGGGCGCTAAAATGCAACTTAGCACCATATCATTGATACATTTGAATTCACTAACCTGGACTCCTACGCCGTCTTCTATCACGAGACCTTGATCTTCTACCTTTCCTCCTTGGAGACCTTGATCTTGACCTACGTCTTCGTTTTGGTGAAACAGATCTCCTGCGCTCTCTAGATCTTGATCGTCTCTTTCTGCGCAATTTAGGACTTCGTGATCGTGATCTACTTCTAGACATGGAGCGCGATACAGAACGCTTTTTACCTTTGAGAGATGGAGATCTTGATTTTGACCTCCGACCAAGTGGTGATTTTGACCTTGACCTCCCTCGTCCCGAGGGTGATTTTGGCAACTTTGTTTTTTCTACGCTCACTGATCGACTCCTGCGATGATAACTGGGTGAAAATGATTTTGAAGCACTCTGTGGTGACTTTGACACTGTTGGTTCTGTAGGTACATCAGAAGATGGTAACTTTGGCGGTATTTGTGGTGAAATTGCTGGGCTCTGTGATTTTCTGTGCAGTGGAGGAGGAGATTGCTTATGTTTAGGTGAGGACATTAGTTGTATTCTTGGAGGTGACCTTTCCATTCTAATAGGTGGACTTGAAGATCTCTTTCTCCTTGATGGTGAAGGAGGTTTCCTTTTGTGTATAGGTGAAGGTGATCTGCTAGTGCTTCTATAGGTCTGCCTTTTGTGTTGATCTACTGGTGATTGCGATGGCCTTGGAGAAGGTGACCGTGACTTGCTACGTTTGTGTTTCTTTTCACGCTTGTGCTTCTTGTGCTTTCTCCTTGGCGTAGGTGATCTACTACGTGGAGGTGAAAGATGTGGTGGTGACCACCTCTCCTTTGGGGACATTGACTTGGATCTACTACGACGGGGAGACAATTTTTGTAATCGTGGTGGAGATAGAGACGGTGTCCTACTTGATCGTCCTGCCAAGTCTTTAAACCCAGGAGAATCAGAAGACTTACCCTTCTGTATTTCTGTATGTATATCAGGGGAAGGAGAATGTGAAACACTTCTCTCTTTGGATGATCGCCTTCGTTTCTTACTCTTACTTTTCTTTTTCCTAGGGGAGGGTGATTTCTTCCGAGTTCTTGGTGAAGGTGATCTTTGTTTTTTGTCCCAAGGAGACCTTGAACGAGACCTATACCTCTTTGGTGATGGGGACTGCCCTAATGTTTGGTCATCTTCTTGTGGTGACCTTGATCTAGAACCTCTTCTCTCTGTATGAGATTCAGACATGTCTGTAGTTTGTAGGTTGTGACCTGGGTCCATCCTAGATAATAAATCACTTGATTGCATTCGTACAGGATGGAGCTGTGCACCGTTATTGCCTAATTGGTGCGAACTGTCATTGATATCAGTTGTAAGCTTGGCTTGATCAGCTGGCTTTTGCATTTGAAGTGCTGCTTTCTTTCTGAGTAATCCTTTACTGGCAAGAGTTTCAAGCATATTCCGATGTTTCTTCTGAAAAGAAAAGGGAAACATGTAAAGCGATGACGGTCGACAGTAATTTATAGTATAATCATAAACCGGGAGTCAGGCACTGTATCAAAATTTGACAATTTAAAAAACATTCTTTCTGCATATTTTGAAAACAGACAACTTACATTTGGGAGGAAGTCATCCTCTCAATGAGTGTGGTTGGGACATTGACAGGTCAATTGGGAGGCTGAGTCAAGCACATTATAAACATTTTTGTAAGGTTAGAATATGCTTTGATAACATTACTTAAGGGGGTACTACACCCCTGTTCAATTTTGTGCCTATTTTGCATTTTTCTCAAAAATTATAGCCCATTGGTGACAAGTAAGATATGTATATTAATAGGGGCAAGGACTACAACTACTGCACTGGAAATTTTATTTCGGCACAGACAGCAGTTGTGAAGTTGCAGTCAAAAATGAGGGAAAACCAGTATTTGATCAATAAATCTATAACCACTTGCCTTGAGTTACTGAATTTTCAGAGCAATAGTTGTAGTCCTTGCCCCTACAACGACAACAAGTATATCTTAATTGTCACCAATGCGCTATAATTTTTGAGAAAAATGCAAAAATAGGCACAAAATTGGCCAGGGGTGTAGTACCCCCTTAACCGTGTAAAAATGGATATATTTATAACCATATTTCAAGCAAAAAATATGATTAACGATATATTTTACTTATTTACAAGGAATTTCAAAAGCAAGAAATGATGTTGTTCTTGTAATTTTATAAACTTCTTAATTTACAATTAAGTACAAAGCCCAGAAGAGAAAAAAATGAAATCATATAAATTTATATTAAATCAAATGCACTGCAAAGCCCTCCCGCTGCGCAGTGTGCATTTGAAGTACCGGGTAAACAAAGTTCTCAACTCACTACTAATCACTATAGTTTGATCAGCTAGGCGGACCTTTCTGGCCTTATAACATCGCGGATTAATATCAATATATTAACAACTCACCAGAAGTATCACAAATTATTAGGCTTGTTATCGTTTCATTTTTCTTTGGCAACATGTCGCCAAAACTCTGAATCCGACGTCAAATTTTTGTCGACAAACAAGTGAAAAATATAGTCTTTATAAAGCTTCCGAATTTAGTTATTTGTGCATCCATGACGGCCGACGATGGCGAGTTCTATGACCCTAAAATAGCACTTGTTACCTGTAAGAGCGGTGCCAAACTTTATCCTACCATATTTCCCTTGAATGATTTGACTTCTTCCAAACATTATTCTTGTTGGATGGCTTCATTTATTTGCTTTTTGAGGAATTATTACGATGATTTACAAGTTCAAATTAATTCAACAGTGAAAGCATGCAGCGATGATGTAATGACGTGTGCAGGGGACTCCCCAAAAAGCAGTTCAAAAGTGGTTGGGGAAGGACTTCGCTTCAATATGACTATGTGACTGTGTTATCATAAACCCAATCAACTCATTGCCGTATCATCTCACTTTTATATAAATAAAACAGCTAAATAATAATCCATAGGCGGGCCAAGAAATATAATTACATCTTTTAACTTTTAAGCAGTATTAAAACATCAGCTTGCCCTCCCAGTGCCTACACGGTAATAATGGACTGACCCATGAGTTACGACATGACGAGTTCGCTATTAATAGCTCAGGTGGGTTTCGCTCAGGGCCAATGTAAATAAACCGACGGCCGGTCGGTATCGAAGAAAAAAGTGACAAAAAGTTGACCTTGAATTATGTTTTATAGTCAAAATAGTCCAGTAATTCAATAAATATAATGATATTTGGCCTAAACTTGAACTCATTTGAAATGAAATGGCAGTTTTTATTGAGTAATCCATGGCTTTTTCACTCGACCATGTGGTTGCAATGCTGTTGAATTCTGCACTTTGGCGAAGTTGGAACTGCATTTTAATGGAATTCGGCGAACTTTTATGGCATAAGCAACATTTTGATAGTAAGTGCACTGCTTGGAAACTTTTTTAAAAAGCGAGATAGTTGGTTAATAGCGAGAATCACAGCGTGAAAAGCGAGATCTCGTTTTTGCCGGGCCTTATTAGGCCTACTAGCCGTGCAATTTCGTGCATGATTTATTATTGATTACTATTTTGTCGACAGTGATAGTCTCTTATCGACTGTCGGAAAACTCTAAAAAAATTTCATTGTCGACAATATTGGCGACATAGTAGCTCTGTCGATAACAAGCCTACAAATTATTATAAGTCCTACACTTTATTTAACATGTACAATAATGTTAATAGTCCTCAAAAGTAAAAGCTGTGCCATCAGCCTAATTTGTGTTTGCACAGCACAGAAATTTGAAGAATTCAAAAGTAATGATTTTGAATTCACCAGAATTACTGATTTTGTTCATTCTAGGAGACTCTTTATTCCCATTGCATTTATCCTGCAATGGCTTTTGACAAATTTTTGCTTCTGCTGTGTTTTGTTTGGTGAAATGTTTTATCCTGACTGAAGATACTCAAATTTCATTCTGTAATTTTGGTTATAATTTGTTGTTGGGACATGGTATATTTTTTCTGACTTGATGGATTTTACTGCGGAGGATCCCGTTTTTCAATGGAGACAGACAATATGCACGAGGTGTTTTTTACCAAATTTTACAAAAATTTCACCGATCCTATGCACAAGATTTGTGACATTCGTCAGTTCTGTGCACGTGATGTCATGCAGTCAGTGAGTGGGGCAGTGCTAGAAAATTTGCATAATTTTCAGTACCGGTATGGGCATAACGGTGAATTCAATGATCGATGGATCCACCGACATCGGTGGATTCACCGTTCATGATGACATTGAATCGGGCAACAAATTTCAACAAAATTTCTGAATTCAGTACAAAATATATTTAATTTATTATTTTGGATGTTGGTTTTTGCAAATAATGATTTTACATGTAAGTGAAGAAAATCGACCTTAAAATGTCGCGTTAATTGCAGCGGCAGAATCGGTGTGCGAATTGCCTTTTTTTTAAATTGTTTTTCATCGCCACTGCGCATGTGCGGCACTACATTTCAATATTCATGTGCAGGTCATCGGCAAAATGGCCGATTTCCGAATCCTCATGACAACTTTTTTCATGATATCCATTTGCATCCGAGTGATGAGGCTAAAAATTAATTAATTTACATATGCATTGCAACCTTTACACCTTCGACCCCACATCTTTCCAAGATGGAGCCTGAAAATTATGATATAGCAGACAAACAAAATGATTTTCGCCACCAAATCAAAATCATTAATTCAAAGTTTTGCACTTGAAAATCATCATTTTTTTCATCATGCAGCATAAAAACGCAACTATAAATATTTTTTTACATCGGTGAAATTTAAGAATAACTACTAAAGCCTGGTAAAGGCAGGGGTAGAAATAAGGGACCGTTTCCTGATAGCCATCCGGGCTATCTAGCCATTTATTCTGATAGCCCTGAAGGAAATTCAATAGCCCTGAAAAAAAGACATTGTTTTTGCACAATTCAAACCAATCGTTTGTTCAAATATTCAGTTATTAGTGAGTAACCCTTATCCCCCATAATCAGGGGTAGCACTAGGTTTTTCTCAGAACCCCTGAACCCCTGAAAGTGTTAAAATATGCGCTCAAATCCTAAAATGAAGGGTAGTTAATCTCGAATCTGTCAAGTATTGAATGTACCGTTTTAATTAATTGGTATCAGATTTTGTGATTTTGGTTACAATTACCGGTATAGATTCATGGTATAAATAGTTAAAGCCCGGCAAAAAATGTGATCTCGCTTTTCACGCCACAATTCTCGCCTGTAACCAACTATCTCGCTTTTTAAGAAAGTTCCCAAGCAGTTTACTTACTATAAAAGTGTTGCTTTATGCCATAAAAGTTCGCCGAATTCCACAAAATGCATTAAACTTCGGCAAAGTGCAGAATTCAACACCATTGGCACCAAATGGAACCCATGCATTTCTCAATAAAAAATGACATTTCATTGCAAATGAGTTCAAGTTTAGGCCAAATATTATGATATTTATTGAATTACTGGAGTATGATGACTATAAAACATAATTCAAGGGCAACTTTTTGTCATTTTTTTCTTCTACGGCCGATCATTGTGTCGTATTTCACCGATGGCATATCTCTACACACCACCCACAAAGCATTTCTTTCCGATCCCTAGAATTAGAAAATTTTCCAACTCACGTACGTGTCATCATTCAGCACTGCAATAACTTAGCAGCAGTGGTTCTAGACAATATCGCAATCTGTGTAATTATGCGGTGGAGTGTATTTTATTTCTATTTTAAAATTATGTTACAATGCTACGGTGACATCACTTCAACAAATGTTGTTACATTGCATTTTATGTTACATAATTTCTGGACAGGCCGTAAATATTGGAGATCGAAGCTTTTATTTTTCTTTCACATGTTTTCGTTTTTCTGCGCGCATGAAAACCCCTGTAGCCCGACGGGCTACATGGAGATAAAACCCAATAGCCCGACAGAAAATCTAATAGCCATGGCTATCGGGCTATCGCTTATTTCGACCCCTGTAAAGGTAGGCCTACAATTTAATGAAGGACAAAAGTGTGTGGTATTAAAAGCCATGTGGTCTCAGTTGGAAGCATGATGCGTTGCACTATCGGTGTATTCTCTCGGTCGGGGCCACGTCTAGTGTCTGACCGATCAGGTCCCTATCTGAATCGGCCGATTGGCTGATCAATTCCCTCTTTGATCTGCCGATTCGATCACCGATCACCGATTACCAATTCCCCAATTGTAAACAATGGCTGCCATCGCCATGAGTAAATTTCACCTGTATGTTGAAAGGGTACTTGTACATGTACGATACGCAAAGTATTACCATAATTATGTATGCTCTGAGCACAAAAATACACTCCCGTGCTCATTTACAATACTTAATTTGACCATGATTATTCTAAGTTCAATTTACCTTTCCCCCTGATATCCGAGTCCGTCGAATCATTCGATCGCCCCATTTTAATATTGTGTTTACGTTCAACAGTCAGTATTGAGTTTTGCACACCGCCCGTAGTTGACACGCACTTGTGTAACCCGGAAGTGTTGAGTTTTGCACACGGCCCGTAGCTCTCTCCAATCTGACACGCACGTGTGTAACCGGGAAGTAAGAACTACAATTGTACATATGCATGCGGGGAATTACCTGATTATCTCAGCTGCGTGCCTGAATCATGGTATGATTTTATATATATGTTTATCGCCTACAAAGCTTGTTCTTTTGCTAAATTTCGCTTGATTTAAAGAAAGAAATATACCAATAAATGAATACTTGTTAAGCTTCAACAATTACCTTCATGATATTGGGTGATCGGTGCATTACATCGGCGGATGAAGGAAAAATCGGCCGATGCAGATCACTACCGATAAGCTAATAATCGGCCCGATTAGGAAGCTCCCGATCTGATCGGTCAGTCTCTAGCCACGTCACATCCATTCATGCATTGCATTGGAGTGAAAACAACTTATCGCATATTTTTATTTGCAGGGAGTCGAACCTGGCACAATATTGTGATAGCTTGTGATACACTCCAGAGTTCAGTGAATGCGAATGTTGTTTTCACTCCAGTGAGATTGTAATGTCAGCTGGTTCATACCCGGATGTCCGACCAACAGAATTCACCGACATGGTATCGTTGCATCCACCGATATCTCTGAATAGACCGACCTCGGTGAATTCACCGTTATGTCCGTACTGTTTTAACTTGGTAAGAAGGTTTAGTGATGACAATATATTCACATCATCACATGAAAATGAACCCCATTCAAAATACATCTATATCATGTCTATAGCAGAACACTTTGTGATTCTTATTTCATTAAAATACTAACACAAAATTACAAGTAACATTGTTAAAAACATGATTCACCCATTTAAAATTGCTAATTTTAATAAAGACTAAGGCTAAGCTTAGCCTTAGTGCTTGACTTTTATTAAAAATAGTGTCCCCCCTAAATTAAAATTACGATTACTATAATAAATGAATATAAAATACGATGTAAACTGTTTATCATATTTTTTACAAGTACAATGTCACTCGTTATTTTTAAGCAATAAACCATGACGATATTCATTGTATTTATATATATATATTTACATGAAACGACATTCGACAACGTAAACCGGTGAAGGGGTGGCGAATTATGCAGTTCACGCGAATCGAGTCAAGAATTGTCCCACCTTCTCTTACGCTTTATAGCACTATTTGCCACTTTTTCGGCATGAAATTTAATTCAAACAAATGTACATATATTCTCAATTTACCTGAAGCTCCTGTTCATTATAAGTTGCCTTCAAAGCAGGAGAGTTTTCCCCTGTTCCTGGGCTAGAATCACTGCCGTATCCTGCGAGACCTTCCATTTTGCAAAATGTGCAATCGTGAAGTACCCGGATGTAATTGAGTGTCATAAAGTAGTGTTTTAATTCATTGAATAGTACGCATGATACAACACTTGTATCTTAGTCATGTGCGCTCCGATAGAGTTTATATCTAATGCAGGCTATATTTTTACCACCCTACACCCGACAGCGGGGGGGGTTGAAAGTAAATATTTAAAAAAATATATTGCATTTAAAATTAAAAATAACAATCACTATAACTCGGCAATGGTTCATTCCAGATAATAGATGCACATCTCTATAGAGGAGTTTGGATTGCGGATCATACGACTGCACCAAGTCTTCAATGTTCAATGTTACATGTAGGCCTATGCACCCTCAGTTATTTTTCCTTCGTTCTCCAACCATCGTCTTCGAGTCATTCTTTCCTTGACCGGAGTGATTGTGTTTTTCCTGCACCAGATGTGATGTTTTGCACGGTTGCACCGCTGAGCGCGATACCTGAAATGGTCTGCCCAATGATCCAGTAGAAGTAGAAGTAGGCTACTATGTTCCAAAGTTCCGAAATTTGCTGAAATAATTTGAAGGTTTCTGGATTATTTTGTTTCATTTTTTTGATGATACAATTTTAGAAAGAAGGGAGTCATTGGGTAGTCACGACGGCTTGTCAATCGTTGCGATCCAATGACAATAAATCAGAGAAGAAACAAAAGAAATGGTTAGATTGCATATAGAAAAGGACATTTCAATTTCGAACTCAAACTCCCATTATTAAGAATTATCAAATGAAGTTTTATTATTTAGTTAGAATTATCAAATTCCGGAATTTTGGCATGCCACTTGTATAAGTTGTATTTCAAGGTGGACACCATGCTCGTGTACAAAAACAAGTGAAAAGGGTTGTTTTTCAGCATTGGGCAAGTACACACCTGTACCTGTTTAGGGTGTCAAAAACGCCAAAAAGTGTATACATACCTTTCTAAGCAAAATACTTGTTAGGGTACCAAAGTTTAATGGCAAAATAAAAAAGGGTGAAATAGGCTATGTTTAATTGGCTTCTATCAGAACACATCGTAGGTCAAATATTAAGAAACATCAAACTACTAATATTAAACAAGAACCTGAAGATGAATTTTTTACTTTCTTAGACTAGTGTTAAAAAAATGGCAAAATATTTGTTTTAGTTGTTTATGGTATGTTTTGCACGCGCTGAGTATATACTCGTTTTGGGTGCGTTTCAAGAGTCCATACATCATACATGAGCATGGTGTCCATCACGTAAAAACGCTTCTGATTTCCATATCTCATACAATGGTCATATATACAATTAATCCTGTCCCATCCTTAAAATACCTTGGTGTCACACTAGACCAACATCTATCTGGTGAAGTTATGGTTGATTCTCTTGTTAAGGGATCTAAAATGAGCGTTTATTGCGTTTCGACAGTATTTTTTGTGGGACATAAGAGCACCTCAGACCTATCGAATTGCATTCTGAATACGAAGCATGTCTTTCTGATATCAAATAATTTTCATTTTTGAAAATCACAATATGATATAAATTTTATGACAAATTATAAAATTTGATATTTTTCAAATTTTTGATATATAACAGTCCTCGAAGTAAATTATATAAATCTAATGATATATTCTTAAAGTGTATGTAGCAGGGAGGAAAAGCCGACAGTCAATTGAAAATTTTGACCTTTCATATTGAAGATATGGATTTTTTTCCCAAAAGACCTAATTTTTTTGGTGTTTTGGGAAAAAATCCATATCTTCAATACGAAAGGTCAAATTTTCAATTGATCGTCGGCTTTTCATCCCACCTACATACACTTAAAGTATAAATCATCAGATTTATAAAGTTTACTTCAAGTACTGTTAAATATCAAAAATATCAATTTTAATGATTTGCCATAAAATGTGTATTAAATTGCGAATTTCAAAAATGAAAATTATTTGATATCAGAATGACATTCTTCGTATTCAGAATGCAATTCGATATGTCTGATGTGCTCTAATGTCCCACAATAAATACTGTCCAAACGTTCATACCCCAGCCCTTAAGAAAGCTATTGGCAGGCTCAAATTTTTATATAGACACACACAATATTCAACCAAAAGCTTCGAAAAAATCTCTGCTCTGCATTATTGCAGTGTCATTTAGATTATTGTAGCACCTCCTGGTTTACTGGTTTATCAAAGGAAAGTCAACGTAAGCTTCAAATCACTCAAAACAAAATGGTTCGTTTCATTTTGAACTTATCCTCGAGAGATCATGTTGGTCAAATCAATTTGGACACTGTCAAACTGCTTGATACCCAAAACAGGGCTAGACAATTAAGGCTAAATCACATGTTTAATATTTTTCACTCATTGGGCCCGTCTTATCTTAATCAATTCTTTACAAAAATATCTCATGTTCATAATCATACCACTAGGTCTAGTGCTTCAAATGTCCATGTCCCGACAGTAGGATCTTACACCAAAAAGTCTTTTTTCTACCAATCCACACTTGATTGGAACAATTTGCCATCCCAAATCAAATATGCCATAAAAACACCTTGCCAGAAGTGCGATGACCCAAGAGTCAGCTGCATTTGTGTAACCTTTCCTTTCTGTCCTTTTTGCTTGTTTTGTCCTCCGCCCTAGGCACCGTCTTGTCTTTATGTTGGACCCCATTGGAAATAAGTTTACACATTTGCAGCTAGACTTTATGGGTTATCCTGGCATTTCAGCTTTTTGGTGTCTTTGCTTGTATCCATGTATTTCATGTATGCTAAATTTGTAATGATTTGTGTGATTGATTATATTTATTGTTCTTGTCGATTTTGCCGAATAAATATGAATGGATGAATGAATGAATGAATGTAATGTAAGTGCCCCCGGGCAGATGCAATTGTTAATTTACAGCCCGAAGCATCGTCCAGAAAGTTTGCACAAGATTTGATTCAAGCCTTGATCCTACGCATAACCCAATATAACCTGAATTTCCTGATGCGTGACGCTGTGAACTCGATCAAAAGGAAGTTCAATGTCACTTGTACAGTTCACCGAATCATAAAATATACTTTGTTAAATCAAGTGCATAATCAAAATGGCTACACGAAAAACAGTATTACTTGTCACTGCTACGTTACTTACAGTCGTTATAATAGAGAAATATATTTTAAATTTTCAATCAATTTTAGCAAATTTACCTTTTCTTGTGAACATATTTGGGCAGCAAAACGGTAACCTGTCTGGATCGACAGGTGACTTGTTCACTGCAGACAGTTTGCGTCTGTATGACGGATCTGAAGGCAGCAAAGGACTCCATTTAGCCTTTCTAGGTCGTGTTTATGATGTGAGTGGAAAAGGCGACAAATTCTATAAACCTGGAGAAGGGTATAGTTTTTTCGCTGGACGCGACGGGACACGGGCGTTCATTACTGGTGAATTTAAAGAAGAAGGTTTGAAGGATGACGTGGATGGTTTTAACTTAATACAAATGGGTGAAGTCATGGATTGGGTTGAATTTTATGAAAAGGATTACAAGCACGTTGGTAAGTATGGTCAGTGATGTCCGCAGGTTTTCAAAAGTGTATGTGTGTGTTGGGGGCGGGGGGCGGTAGGGCGTCGGGTCTCTTACCCCGACTGTTAAAAAAATGCGCCCTTTGTCATGTTTGCGCACCCCACTGAGACAGTATAATTTCCCTCGTTCAGCAATAGCAATAAAGCTTACAGGCTCTATCTAATCTACACCCCGGATCTACACACACTGGCCGAAACTATAATCTGTGAAAAATGAAAAATTGAGTCCGGGAACTTGCAAGTTGTCATCCAATATATCTTGTTGCCCACTAGATGGCAACTACCGGGCAACTATCTCACTTTTGATATAAGTAAGATCAAAGATATCTATTTCTAATCATTTGCCATAAAATTTATATTATATCGCGAATTTCAACGAAATCGTAATTATTTGATTTTTAGAAGGACATTCCTCGTATTCAAAATGCAATTCGATATGTCTGAGAGTGTGCTCTCAGGTCCCACAAAAATACGTGAAAACGTCACTATCCGAGCCAAGCAAGAAAATTGTTATAAGAAATTCAATTGACTTCTCCTTTTGACAGGCTTTTTACAAGGAAGATATTATAATCACATTGGTCAACCAACAAAAGAACGCCTTAGAATAGAAAAAGTTTTTCACGAAGTTCGAAGTGCAAGAGAAGCAAAAGAAGAAGAAAGAAGACGTTATCCTTACTGTGATGTTGACATACATGAATATTTGAAGAAAGTCACCATGGCGTGTGTGAAACGACGGTAAGTTAAATTTGATGTAAGCCACCCTGGATATAGAAGATAGAAGCTGATTTGAGGTCTTCAACTTCAATTCAGATATTGGCGAAACTCTTGAAGTCAAGAAGTTAAGCTTGTATATATTGCGATTTGAACTTGAAGGCCTGTCGTCCAAGGTTATTGAGTATTAAACGTTGTTACGATTCCTTTGGATTCGTAAGGGGATAACACCATGAACAGAGACGAGGGCACATTCTTTCTAAGTCACATAATTTAATCCTCTAGGCCTACACAACATGCTGGCAGCTGGAATATCACATTCGGAAAAACCAAATCCGGTCAAGGTTCCCGCTCTAAGCAGATGGATCACTGACATCATCAACGCTTTGAGCAAAGCCAGAAGGTTCCAGGCGAAATTGTTACATTTTTACTTCGGGGCTAACAAATGAAATCTAAATATAGCAGACGTGTACGTTGCTTGCTTGAATTGTTTTTCGTATACACTATTCCAATTGGAGTTTTGTGACACTGGGGGCAAATTTGATGGTATATGAAATTCAAATTTTACGATACTTTTGCTCAACGTATTAATCTGCAAAAATTTGTTTTGTATATAAACACTATGTAGCCAGAGGTTTCCGGTGGAATAAAATCTCAACATTTTTTGAGAAAAGTGGGGGATGATGCTGTGGATCACGAAATGCCCTTTTAAAACATTCTCGATTTAGTACTTTGTAATACCTTTAAAGATTCTAACTCCATAAAAAGTTGTAACGGGAGTTGTCCCAAGTTACTCATGTGGAGAGTAATTTAAACTATATATTTGCTGCTAATAATATACAATTACTATACGATTACACTTAGAGAGAGAAAACTAAAAAGGACACTGACAAACATTCTGCTAATCATGATGGCATTCAATTAAGTCATCTTTTATTATGCCCTTGGAATTTGTTTCGAATCAACACCAATTACCTCTGATCTCAGGCGAAACACATTTTATGTAACAAGATACATATTTGGTGCATACGCACCAATATGAACCTCGCGCCAATCGATCCGTGTTCAACGTATAAGTGACGTATATTTCATTGCTTATGCATTGGAGAAATAGGTAACCTTGAAAATAGGGACCCAAATTTTATGATTTTTCTTATAACTTGACCTTTGACCTCGCTTGACCTCAATTTTATTTCGGGCATATATTCCCCTCGTATCAAGGATTCCACCCACCAAATTTGAGCCCGATCGGACAAAGTTTGAAATTTGACCCCTCCCTAATGAAATTTGACCTTGGTTGACCTCGAATTTATTTCGGGCATGTAATCCCTCGTATCAAGGATTCCACCCACCAAGTTTGAGCCCGATCGGACAAAGTTTGAAATTTGACCCCTCCGTAATGACCTTTGACCTCGCTTGACCTCAATTTTATTTCGGGCATATATTCCCTCGTATCAAGGATTCCACCCACCAAATTTGAGCCCGATCGGACAAAGTTTTTAATTTGACCTCTCCGTAATGACCTTTGACCTCGCTTGACCTCAATTTTATTTCGGGCATATATTCCCTCGTATCATGGATTCCACCCACCAAATTTGAGCCCGATCGGACAAAGTTTGAAATTTGACCCCTCCGTAATGACCTTTGACCTTGGTTGACCTCGATTTTATTTCGGGCATATATTCCCCTCGTATCAAGGATTCCACCCACCAAATTTGAGCCAGATCGGACAAAGTTTTTAATTTGACCTCTCCGTAATGACCTTTGACCTCGCTTGACCTCAATTTTATTTCGGGCATGTAATCCCCTCGTATCAAGGATTCCACCCACCAAGTTTGAGCCCGATCGGACAAAGTTTGAAATTTGACCCTCCGTAATGACCTTTGACCTCGCTCGACCTCAATTTTATTTCGGGCATATATTCCCCTCGTATCAAGGATTCCACCCACCAAATTTGAGCCCGATCGGACAAAGTTTTAAATTTGACCTCTCCGTAATGACCTTTGACCTCGCTTGACCTCAATTTTATTTCGGGCATATATTCCTCTCGTATCAAGGATTCCACCCACCAAATTTGAGCCCGATCGGACAAAGTTTGAAATTTGACCCCTCCGTAATGACCTTTGACCTCGCTTGACCTCAATTTTATTTCGGGCATATATTCCCCTCGTATCAAGGATTCCACCCACCAAATTTGAGCCCGATCGGACAAAGTTTGAAATTTGACCCCTCCGTAATGACCTTTGACCTCATTGAATAAGTCATTTTTGAGTGACAAAACCAAGTGAAAATTAACTCACTACAATATTTCGTCCTTCACGTCGGAGGACTTCATCAGGTATGACTGATATGGTCATCTGATCCACTTTCCCGGGAGATGGGTTTCCGGTTAGGCTTAGACTCTTTCGCAGTCTTCAAAAGCGGATCATATACGTGGCTAAGGAAATATGTGCCCTCCTCTCTGTTTAAGGTCTTGCTCCCCCTTCTTCTAATCTCCATGGCTTCTCGAACTTCTCTAGACTTCTTGTTGTGCTCCCGCCCAAGGATCTTTGAATCATCCCAATTGATAACGTGGTTGGCCCGGGCAACATGATCAGAAATTGCTGATTTGGTCTGTTCTTTTTCTGATAACTTGCGTTCAGATCGAGTGTACTTTTTTGTTAGTGGCCTTATTGACTTCAGCTTTGTGTTCTGACATCCTGGTTCCAAACATGCGAGATGTTTCACCGACATAGGACTGATCGCAGTTTTGGCATCCAATTTCATAGATACAATTGCCTGTTTTTTCTTTCTCGCGTTTGTCCTTCGGGTGTACTAAGATACGCCTGAGAGTTTGGTGAGGTTTCATGGCCGTATCTACCTTATGTTTCTTGTAAATTCTTTGGATGCGCTCCGACACGCCATTAACATATGGGATAACCACCATGCCTTTGCTTTTCTCATCAGTGGTCTTACTTTTCTTAGAGATTGGTTTTTCAGCGTTTTGGATTTTGTTTTGCATTTGATCTTTTACTTTGTCCATCGTCCATTTCGGGTAGCCACAGTTTTTAAGGGCTGTGCGAATATGCTCTTCTTCTTTGATCTTATCACTTGTTTCTGTGATGACAGAGTTCATACGATCAAAAAGGGTTCTGATAACTCCCATTTTTTGATGGAGAGGATGCTCGGAATTGAAATCAAGATACTGATCAGTATGGGTGGCCTTTGACCTCGCTTGACCTCAATTTTATTTCGGGCATATATTCCCCTCGTATCAAGGATTCCACCCATCAAATTTGAGCCCGATCGGACAAAGTTTGAAATTTGACCCCCTCCGTAATGACCTTTGACCTCGCTTGACCTCAATTTTATTTCGGGCATATATTCCCCTCGTATCCAGGATTCCACCCACCAAATTTGAGCCCGATCGTAAAAAGTTAGTGACGTATATGTTGCTTAAGCTTTCCAGGAAGCTTTCCCTTTAAAGGGAATTTTATCAAACACCCCAAACAGAAAGAATTTCTTGCCAATTTATCACCACGCATGCTCAATACAATTAGTAAATCAACCTCTATGCAGAAAACAAAATATCGTTTTGTCTAAAAACACTATTTTCTCTGAAAATAGTGAAATTATATATTTTTTATATTACACACTATCATCGCTTGAATATTTGTTTTGATGAAAGTATCATAAATATTTAAATGAAGGTAAATATAATTTACTATATTCAGGCTTTCCCCATGTCCCCACGTTCGATTCAGAAGTAATCACTAATACCTCGCGCCTGCCGGCGCGAGGAATAACAAAGTATATTCTCATAGAGAAGTTAACTTGTTCAAAATAAGATCAAAACTTGTGCCAGCTGCAGGGTAGTCATACCACTAGTTCTTGAATTCCCAAGTGTAAGACTCTGAAATTGTTGATTAACCCTAACCCTACCCGTGGTGTTTTGGCTATCGGAAGGAAAGAAGGAACGAAAAGGAGAGAAGATGAAGAAGAAAGTCACTTGGCACCCCTGGATTCGAACCTCGGACCCCTCGCATGCCACGCAGAAGATCCCCATCATGTAGCTACACTGGTGACGTTGGCCCGGCCAACGATTCCCTGGGTATATATGACTTGGTCTGATTGCGTCATCAAGCCCCGTGGAATGCATGGTCACTAACCCTAACACTACCCGTGGTTTTTGGCTATCGGAAGGAAAGAAGGAACGAAAAGGAGAGAAGATGAAGAAGAAAGTCACTTGGCACCCTGGGATTCGAACCTCAGACCCATCGCATGCCACGCAGAAGATCCCCAGCACTTAGTCTGATTGCGTCATCAAGTCCCGTGGAATGCATGCACGCAGAGTGGTTTTAATAGTGAGCTTTAGTGAGTCCTACACTCATAGAAATGACTTGTTCGCCTTGTTGGCGCAATTCAAAAAGAGTAACTTTGGACAACTCAAAAATAGTGTAAAAGTTGCCAAAACAAAATTCATTTTAGTTATCCGAACTTGAAAAATGCTGAAAAAGCTCAAAAAGTTCCGTCAACTAATCAACTTTGTTGGCATTACTTAAAAGTTGATGTAAGTCGTTGCGTCAACTTTTAAGCAATGCCAACTTCTGAATTCAAGTTCAGGGAACTTAGAAAAATAAACAAGGTTCAAAGAACCAATTAGTTGATTAGTTAACTCAACATGTAAGTTGATGTAACTCGTTCATATTAAGTTACTGGTACTTACTGTTTTGAGTTATTCCAATTTGGTACCTTGTTACTTAATTCACGAAATTGGATCATTTTCTGCACAATTAGCAGTATTCAAATATTTTTTTGTAATCAGTGAAAAATTTTGTATACTATAGCACACCTCTAGAAAATTATGCTAACCTAGTTTCTTTTTCTGAGTTGTAACAACTCAATAAAGTAAGTGCAAATGAGTGCGACCAACATAATGATATCGAGTCAGCATTACTCAAAATTGTTCGCGTTGGCATTACTCGGAAAATTGACGCAACGACTTACATCAACTTACTGAGTAATCATGGTAATGCCAACGAACAATTTCTATGAGTGTAGTTGGGTTAGGGTTAAGGAGGCATATAGGAAAAACATGCATGGTCACTAATATATGATGTCATGGCTGGGACCAACAAAAGGTGCATAATTCAAGAGCTTCGGGGCCAGGCATATATGTGGCTTGGAAGTTACAATGGATAAAATATTACTGTGAAATACTCGTATAATGTGCATATTTGCAATTCAAGAAGAGAATAGATCCAAATCCAAATCTCCCATTAACAACAGAGTTAGTAAAGAAATAAGGAAACATTATAATCGCATGTATAAATATTTTAACACAAATTCATTAATATTGTTTGAATGCTTTCCATTTCCCATGATATAAATATAATTACAATTCTTTCATTTTAACTATTACCTTCCATACCTTTTCCTTGACTAAAAAGGGGTTACCAAAACTCTATTGATATACATGTATGCCAAAAATATTAAATATTTTTAACCAACAACATATCCTTATATAAATAGCGAGTGGTGGATGGGACAATTTTTCCCGATGCTAACTTGTTACATCAACAATCAACAATGGTAATCAAAACACGACCGTGCCCCAAAGTCCTCAAGAGACGGCGACTCCCATTGGCTCACGGGTCATGGTAGCATCAAAAAACTGCCCAGCAACGACCTAACTGGAACAACACAGAACAATGGAAATGTCCAGTTTCTCAGCATGGGTAAAGGAGTTTCTCTTTTGCTGTGAATCGTAAAACTTAAACCAGAATGCAGAAAAGTTAGAAATAGTTACAATGGATAATATTAAGTTTTTATTTTCATTTTTTGCTTTATTATACATTTGCAGACATGTAGACGATGCCTCAAATCCTGCGATTCGTTTACCTAGAAAATATTTTAAACCGGATGTGGCCGGTTGGAGATGCGCATGCGTGGAAACCAAGTATTTGACGAACAATGATTTGATTGGTGAAATTGATGGATGTGACCAACAGACGAGAGAATGCCTCTTTACTGGAGATTTCACTGGGTTTTATAATTGAAATAAACACATAAGTCGAACTGCAGAATGTTTGAATTTGAAAATAAGAGTGAATTATTATATTTATATTTTTATAAAATATATAAATCATAATAATCGATTAGAATCCAACCACAGTGTTTATAGATTTTTGGTAAAAGAGGTCAGCCCGGAGCTCAGTTAAAGCCATATTATAACATTTGCTGAGGAGGACCCCCTCACTGATTTTTTAAAAATCATTTTTTACACGATTATATTGTACTTTATTAAACCAATATACTCTGCAAAAGTCAAGACTATAGGTGCTGTAGTTTTATCAAATCCGAGATTTTGAATAAAATGATGGAACCGGCGTTTTATTATTACGATGGAATTATTAGTCGAATGCATACACGATGTTCATAACACGTGCGGGACGGTGATCATGATCTACACAACAAAGGGTCGTACCATAACATGAACGAAGGAGTGGTACGTATTGGCGACATATGTGCTGGTAGTAAATTCCAATTTTCTTGGCTTTGCCGTAGTTGTTCGACTCAAAAATAAAAGGGGATATATCTGACAGTAAAAAATGACATTTTATGGCACAGAAATGCTAATCTATTTTGCATGAAAATGTTATAATATGGCTTTAATTTGTCAACAAATATGCAAATGCAAACCCTTTTAACGCAAAATTTAGTAGTTTTTACTATTTTTTTATTGAGAGTGTAGCATTTATAGTATTAGCTGGTTTAAACCAGTTTGTTTACTTCGGATAGTTATTATTTTTTTTTTATTATTATTATTATTATTATTATTCCCTGTACTTGAGACTGGTAGGGGGGAGAACACGACAGAGATGTAAGACACGAAAAAACATCTGTGAAAAGCATAAAAATGCCCGAAAAAGAACCAAACCAAAACAAACCCAGGATGTCCCGAAAACTTGCATCTCTGGTAAAAAGATAATAACCACCAGCCCTCTGCTCTCAATCAATTACTGTTCATACAATCAAATCACACATAATCATGAAAGTTATTTAAAATTAAAATAATTATATGGAGATGATCTGTGTCCAGCAGAAAGGGAATGCACATGGCAAGAAGCACGGACAGCCAAAACGCTGGGAAATGGCCGACACCGTACAGATCAACCCAATAGTTGCATTGACATAATAAACAAAAAAATCATGAAGAGGAATCATTATTCATAAGAAAACAACACATAAGTAATTGTATTCAGTAGTTGTAAAAAAGAAGTGAAATTTCTAATATCAGGCAAAGCACTTCGGATAGTTATAATTCTTTTAAAGACGTTTGATTAGCAATGTCATCACTTGAGTATAAAATAATTGTTGTACCATCAAGAAACAATACAAAGTCTTTATAATTATAGTTGCAGTATGTCGTTTTATACAAAGTCAATTTTATAAATGGCCTAATGTCGACTTTTTTGGGACACCGGAAATTATACTTTGCTCAGAATTGTTATTATTAAATTCGCATATTGTTTTCTATCGCTTAAAGCATAGCTCGCACGTAAACAATTCTTAATTCCTCTGAATCTATTATATTCTAACTTCTGAATATGGTCAATCGTGTCAAAAGCTTTTGATAAGTCTAGGTACACTTCTATAGTAGACTTCTCCGTAGTCCACATGCCATTGTGAATACTCTTGCTATATATTACATTTTTATTCTGATTTGGATTTGTTCACAATTGATAGATTTTCCTTCTCAGTCATCGTACTCCCTCTGTTTGCTTGATACCAAGTGATTTGGGGATCAATAAACTGGAAAAGACTCCAAATAATCAGAAATGTTCAGTGAGCTTTCATTATAATTATGTTAGTCTGGCTGCCAGTGGGTATGGCGTTGTTTTGGTGCCCATAGTTTTGTTTTTGATGGATATTGCTTCTCAAGACCACCAACTTACTTGAGAAGCAAACGCAATTTTGCCACAGAAGCTTGTTTTGGTGTCCATAGTTTTGTTTTTGATGGATATTACTTCTCAAGACCACCAACGCCCTCTGTCAGCATTAGGCATTTTGAGATATGACGGGTCAAAGTTCATACAGAGGTCAAAATTCAAACTGATCAAATGCTGTTGAAAAGTTCTCCAAATTATTTCTCTTGATATGACGATCCAGACAAAATATACTTTTACTTATCTGTGACATACCCTTCTGGAGTTATAAACAAAAAAGTCAAAGGTCACCATTTGACCTCGCTCGGCCACAGGGGTCAAAACCTGAAAATACTCCAATTTTTATGAAAATTCTATAAACAATTAAAAAAAAGAACAGTTTGCAATAGCTAGGATGTTTCATTACCATGGTAACATGGTGACATAGGTCAATGTCCATTAAATCATATAGACCTGACCATTTGTGCTATGGTACTATGGTTAACCACGTAAGGAAACATCATACACAATACAAACTATTATTTTTCTGCATGGATTTTCTATGATCAGCAATTTGAGACTATTTTGGTAAAGATCGGAGCATTTTTCAGGTTTTGATTTCATCCCTAAAAGCATACTTTTCTGGATCACCATGACAAGGGGAATAATTGGGAGAACTTTTCAACAGCATTTGAACATGTTGAACAGTTTGAATTTTGACCTCTATATGAACTTTGACCCGCCATATCTCAAAATGCCCAATGCTGACAGAGGTCCAGTAAACTTATATTTGATGTTGGTGGTCTTGAGAAGTTATATCCATCAAAAACAAAACTATGGACACCAAAACAAGCTTCTGTGGCTTCTGTGGCGTTTGGCAGCCGGACTAATAGTAACTGCGATCAGAGGTGGTTCAGCAGTAACTGCGCTCTTAGGTATTTCAACAGTAACTGCGATCTTAGGTATTTCAACAGTAACTGCGATCAGAGGTTGTTCTACAGTAACTGCGATCAGAGGTAGTCCAACAGTAACTATGATCAGAGGTTGTTCAACAGTAACTGCGATTAGATGTAGTTTAACAGTAACCGTAACTGTGATCACAGGTAGTTTAAATGTAACTGTAAGCTCAACAATAACTGTGATCAGAAATAGTTCAGTTCAACAGTGACTGTGATCAGAGGTCAGAAGTACCTCAACAGTAACTGCGATCAGAGGTAGTTCAACAGTACCTTTGATCAGCGGTATTTCAACTGTAGCTGCGACCAGAGGTAGTTCAATCGTAATTATATAATATCAGAGGTAGTCCAACAGTAACGTGAGATCAGAGGTAGTTCAACACTAACTACGATTAGAGGTAGTTCAACAGCAACTGATATCAGATGTAGTTCAATAGTAACTACGATCAGAGGTTAGTTCGGCAGTAACTGCGATCATATGTCTTTTAACAGTAACTGCGATCAGAGGTAATAATAATAATAATGGAGCGTATTTATACCGTGTAAAAACCATCAAAAAGATCTCAGGGCGTGAAAAACAAAAATGCAAAGGACACACAGTGAAACAAAAAACCCTTAAGATTCAGGGAAAGCAAGTTGGTAAAGAATGAGTTTTAAGACATTTGAATTGACCGAGAGAAGTGATATTGCGGATGGTGTTGGGAAGGGAATTCCAAGCTACAGGGGCAGCATAACGAAAGGAAGGCTGGCCGACAGATGATAAATTAACACGCGGGATCCTGAGAAGTTTTTCAGATGATGAACGGAGGGAGCGCTGAGGAACATAAGTACAGAGAACCGAGGAGGGTAAGAGGGAAGGGTACTCTCAAAGTGCCGGTAAGCAAAAACACATAATTTAAACTGAATCCGGAATTTTATGGGTAGCCAATGAAACTCATTCATTCATTCATTCATTCATTCATTCATTCATTCATTCATTCATTCATTCATTCATTCATTCATTCATTCATTCATTCATATTTTATTTTGCCAATCACCAATCAATAATACAATGTACTCATAAAGTATGGGGGGGGGGGTGATATGATATGAACATATTTACGTTTTTTAACAATGGGCCAGGATGCAGAGTTTTGGATCCTCAAAAAGTAACTGTGATCAGAGGTAGTTCAACATTAACTGCGATCATAGGTAGTTCAACAGTAACTGTGATCAGAGGTAGTCCAACAGTAACGTGAGATCAGAGGTAGTTCAACAGTAACTGCGAGCAGAGGTATTTCAACAGTAATTGTGATCAGAGGTAGTTTAATAACAGTAGTTTGCGTTTGACAGCCGGACTATTAAATTACTATTAAGAGGTAGTTCAGTAGTAACTGCGATCATAGGTATTTTAACAGTAACTGTGATCCGAGGTAGTCCAACAGTACTGTGATCAGCGGTAGTTCAACAGTAATTGCGATCAGAGGTAGTTCTACAGTAACTGCGATCAGAGGTTGCTCAATAGTGGCTAATATCAGAGGTAGTTCAGCACTCCATCAGTAACTGTGATCAGAGGTAGCCCAACAGTAACGTGGGACATTAACTGCGATCAGAGGTAGTTCAACAGTAACGTGAGATCAGAGGTAGTTCAACAGTAACTGCGATCAGAGGTAGTTCAACAGTAATTGTGATCAGAGGTAGTTTAACAGTAGTTTGCGTTTGGCAGCCGGACTATTAAATTGTAACTGCGATCAGAGATAGTTCAGTAGTAGGTATGTTAACAGTAGCTATGATCCGAGGTAGTCCAACAGTACTGTGATCAGAGGTAGTTCAACAGTAATTGCGATCAGAGGTAGTTATACAGTAACTGCGATCAGAGGTTGCTCAATAGTTACTAATATCAGAGGTAGTTCAACAGTAACTGTGATCAGAGGTAGTCCAACAGTAACGTGAGATCAGAGGTAGTTCAATAGTTTGCGTTTAACTGCGATCAGAGGTAGTTCAATAGTAATTGTGATCAGAGGTAGTTTACCAATAACTGCGATCAGAGATAGTTCAACAGCAACTGAGATCAGAGGTAGTCCAACAGTAACGTGAGATCACAGGTAGTTCAATAGTTTGCGTTTAACTGCAGTCAGAGGTAGTTCAGCAGTAACTGCGATCATGGGTGTTTCAACAGTAACTGCGATCACAGGTAGTTCTACAGTAACTGTGATCAGAGGTTGTTCAACAGTGACTAAGATCAGAGATATATAATTCAACAGTTCAGACGTAGTATAACATTAACTGTGATCACAGGTAGTTCAACTGTAACTGTGAGCTCAACAGTAACTGTGATCAGAAGTAGTTTAACAGTACCTGCGATCAGAGATAATTCAACAGATGTAGTTTAATATATGGGACATGCATTACCATCCATCCAAATGCCAAATAATTTCAGTCACCAGAAAAAGAAATATGGTGAAATTTGACTATCGTATGAACAACAATATTTTATCAAGAACTGATTCTATCAAGGATCTTGGTATTGATATTTCATCTAGTCTTGTATGGAATGACCATGTAAGACGTGTTGTCAACAAGTGCAATAAAAGGTTGGGTATGATAAAACGTGCAGTAGGATTTAACGCTGCCGAAAGGGTCACAAGGACACTTTTACTGCACTGGTCAGGAGTGATGTGGGGTATGCCAGCTCTCTCTTCGATTAATTGAAGGCATCCAGAGGAGAGCAACAAACTATACTCTACATTACCCCGAAATTAAACCTCCTTCCTTTGTCTTTTAGATGTGAAATCCTTGATCTCACATTCTTTTTTAGATGTAAAATGGAACTTTATGACCTTAATCTTAAGCATTTTGTTGTTTTTAACTCCACCCTCAAGGACCGTCCCACCACCAGATCATCTGCTGACCCCCCATTGTTGATTCCCAAACGAAGCAAAACCGAATCTCACAGGGCATCGTTTTTCAACCGTATTGTTCCCATGTGAAATCAACTTCCTCTCAAAATTAGATCCACTGTCAACATGTCCTTTTTTAAGAGCCAGCTCTCTGAGTGGTACAAGAACAAACTAGAGGAGAGTTTTGATCCTTACAACACATGTTCTTGGGTAACATGTTGCCAGTGTTCTGGTTTTAGGCTTGTGTATTTTTTTTTCAAATTTTTTGGGAGTGGGGAGGGCGTGTCCTCATTGTTTTGATCTTTGCACCTGTTAGTCCTTGCCTTTCAAAATTTGTATCTATACTTCCTTTTTTTTGTATGTACTTTTGAATATCTATACTTCCTCTTTTTTGTATGTACTTTTGAATATTCATGTGCAATATATTCTGATGTTATATTGTAATTACTGTACGTATATATCAGTGATAAAGTGTAATAAATAAATAAATAAATAAATAAATATAAAAATAAATAAATAAATAAATAAATAAATATATAAATAAATAAATAAATAAATAAATAAATAATCTGGCTGCCACTGTTAACAAAGAGCAATTAGCAATTTGTTATCATCGATTGACTTGTTTATGTTCTCGTGCTTAAGTTGTGATCATCATGAACAATCTACTACGATATTCTAAATAGACTTGACCCAATTACCTGGAATAAAATCAACAATTTTGGTATCTGTTCATCCAAAACACAGCGTGGATGCCGGGCTGGAAAGAATAAACAGCGTAATATCAAAACTGTCACTGATATCTTTGATCGTTCTGGTATAACATTTGAACGCGGTGTTAATCATTCTAACCTCTCACCGATTCAGATTAACCACAATCAAGGCGATAATCTCATTCACATAGCGTGTAACTCTGTAGATTCTAGTAATGATAAAGGCCTACCTCGGACCAAATTCGCGTCATGGAATGCGTGGTCTATCAATAAGAAAACTACGTCTCTTGTTGACCTTGTCGTCGACAAAGATCTCGATGTTCTGGCTCTGCAAGAGACATGGCTCACTGGAATACCTCGAGATGACTGCACGCTTGCTGACATCAAAACTTCACTCCCGAACTTTGCTATCTTCAATACCCCTAGAGGAACGCGAGGCGGGAGCGTGAGTCTATTGCTGAAGAGTGGATTTACTGCACGTTTCAACACATCCACCAGCATTGATTCATTTGAACACACTGACTACTCAATTTCCAGGAACACGTCCTCACTAAGAATCATCAATGTGTATCGCAAACAGGAGATTGCTTCCAAAACGTTCCTCACCGAATTCTCCTCGCTACTTGAATGTGTTTTATCCTTGCCTGAAGAGGTTGTCATCTCAGGTGATTTTAAGTACCACGTGGACGTTGTTGACGATAGAGACGCGTGTGCCTTCAAAGATCTTATTGATGAAGCTGGACTCCAACAACATGTCTCCGTCCCAACACACCGCTCAGGACATACTCTCGACCTCATTCTTTCACTTAAAGACTCTAGTTTGATTAGTGATGTTGGTACTGTGCAAAGTTTGCCTTCTGATCACTATGCTGTGTTATGCACACTCAACTTTGCTCGTCCTGCGGCTGTGAAACAGAGACTTCGCTATAGGAAAATACGCGAAATTAACATTGATGAATTTAGGAATGACATTGAATCATCTGAAATGTACACCCATCCTGGAACCAATGTTAACGAACTTGCAAACCAGTACAACTCTATCCTTCGCGAGCTTCTCGGAAATCAAAACTTGAAGTAGACAGGCAAATCTACATCGACACCTGCAGGTCTTATAGATATGCGTTGAACGAAGCAAAGCGTACTTACCATAATGACAGAATAACTGGAAGCAACTGCAAACAGCTGTTTAGAATTGTCGACTCGCTCACCAACCCGAACAAGGATCGCGTTCTTCCAACGTCCAAATCTCCTGCTCACCTCGCAAATGAGTTCGCTGACTTGACAGTAAGATTCAGAAAATCCGTGAAAACCTGAACTCGAGTTGCCACACCGAGCTTTCTGTTACTCTCGTCGATGATTGTTCCAGTTGTTTTGACGAGTTTAAAGAAATGACGGAGGATAAAGTTCGTGAGCTGATCATGCAATCTCCAGTGAAAAGTTGTTCTTCTGACCCTATACCTACTCCTCTCCTGAAGAAATGTGTGAACTCTCTTGTCCCTGTCATTACGAGGATTATAAATCTGTCCCTCACCTCTGGAGACTTACCACAGTGTTTCAAAGTTGCTAAAGTGACACCTCTAATCAAGAAAAAGTCGCTGGATAAAGACATTTACAAGAACTACAGGCCGGTCTCGCTACTCTGCTTTCTTTCCAAACTTTTGGAAAGATGTGTCATGGCTAAGTTACAGGATTATTTGACCACCTACAAACTGTACACATGCACACAATCAGCTTATCGTCCTAGCCATTCCACCGAGACTGCGCTTTTGAAGGTTCAGAATGATGTGCTTCAGTCAGTTGACGGCCATCGGGAGGCAGTGCTCGTCCTTTTGGACTTGAGCGCTGCCTTCGATACTATCGACCACCAAGTCCTTCTTAAGAGACTCCAACTTCGCTATGGCATATCTGGCACTGCTGTAAAGTGGTTCTCTTCTTACCTCAAGGATCGCTCACAAACTGTTAACATTGACAACTGCGAATCCAAGCACCATAAGATTATCTGCGGTGTGCCTCAGGGATCGGTGTGTGGTGCTCCGCTATTTACTCTCTATACTGCACCAATCAGTGATATCATCTCTCGCCACAAGTTGCAGCACATCGAGTACGCGGACGACACTCAAGTTTATGCATGTTTTGAACGGCATGAGAGAGACTCTGTTATCCATCGTCTGGAAGCATGCTTTAGTGACATCAAAGCATGGGCAGTGAAAAACAGACTCCAGCTTAAAGACGACAAGGCGGAGATATTGCATTTTAGTTCGCGTTTTATTGACTCCGAACCACTTCCGCCGGTTAAGATTGGTGATGCGTACATCAGTTCAAGCCCGGAGGCTCGCAATCTAGGAGTCACATTTGATAGCCATCTTAGACTTAAGACTCATCTTTTAGTCCACGCTTTCATCACCTCCCGTTTGGACTCCTGTAATTCGCTCCTTACAGGCCTGCCTGACATTGATCTGCAGAAACTCCAGAAACTCCAAAATGCCTCGGCCCGTCTCGTCACATGCACTAAACGCAGAGAACACATCACTCCCATCCTTGAGCGCCTCCATTGGCTACCAGTATCACACCGAATCAAATACAAGGTTCTTCTTCTTGTATTCAAAACTGTCAATGACCATGCCCCTGTCTATTTAGATGAGCTGATATGCCGCTATATGCCCATCCGCACCCTCCGGTCCTCCTCACATAACTCTCTCAGGTTCCCATCGCAGCGTCCACGGACACACTATTATGGCCATAGGGCATTCGCTGTTTGTGGGCCAGCACTCTGGAACCCTCTGCCATTAGAGATCAGAAATGCTGCTACAACTGACCAGTTTAAATACCATCTGAAAACATTCCTTTTCAAGGATTACTATGGATGATTACACCATGCTGGTGCATTGTTATGACATTGTGCTATATTTTTACCATATTTGTGTTGATTATGATATTGCTTTTGTTGTTTTTGTATGTATATGATATATGCTATGCTCTTTTGAAACTACTGAATTCATGTGGTATCTGTAATGTATTTTATTGTTTAAATTCGCTTTTTATCATGTTGCCTGTACAGCGCTCAGTGGCTTGCTTGCTTGCAATGGGCGCTTATAAATCCCTCCTTTATTTATTTATTTATTTATTAGCATGGCTCAAATATAAGTGGTTAACAGTAGCACTTAACTGCTATGTGTATTAAACTTAGGGGATGTAATTTTCTTTGGAAGCGGGGTCATGAATATGTCGGTAACCGGAGTCAATATTTTTATGACCCCCTATCGCGGGTGAAAATTTTATGATCCCCGTCAGCCTACACAGACTCGAGAAAAATTATTCAATGCCGGGCCGGGACTAAGGGGGCGGAGCGCGAGCGCGCCAAAACTTTTGAGCTAAGAAAGTGCACGAAGCGCATCAAAATTTTGATCGTAAGCACAAACATTTTGCATCAAATAATAAAAGATTGTGCGCACATTTTGATTGGTAACTTAAAGAATGCCCGCGCAGCGCACGGAATTTTTGAGTTACCAACCCATAATAATTCTATAACCCCCCTATTTTGGGTGTTGAAAATTATACCCCCCCTCATATTTTTGGTCTAAAAATTCTATGACCCCCAGTATATTCATGACCCCCTCCCCCTTCCAAAGAAAATGACAGCCCCCTCCCCAGCAAACACAAAAACGTTTTTAAAACGTTTTAAATAAGTTATATTTTGGCTTTTGGTTTAGGTAAAAACGTTTTAATAACATTAAAATGTCGGGTTATATAAAGGTCATGATAACGTTTTAAAACGTTTTGCATGAAAACACACTACAACAATGTTTTCAAAAAATGTTATTGTAAACTATTTTTGCAAACATTTTTGCCAAATATTGTGTCAATACTTAAATAACATTATGTTAAAATATTTGAACCCAGCAAACACAGAAATGTTCTTAAAATGTTTCTTTCAAAACCTTTTAGTAACATTTAAATGTCGGGTTATATAAAGGTCGTGAAAACGTTTTTAAAACGTTATTGAAAATATTTTGGGCAAACATTTTTCGCAAAATATTTTTTCAACCCCAAAATAACATTCTGTTTAGAATGTTTTGTATCAAGTTTTCAAGAATGTTTTTGGAATGTTATTAAAACGTTTTTATACCTTTTATATAACCCGATATTTAAACGTTTTCTGTAAAACATTTTTGTTTGCTGAGCAGTAGATTATCAAAAATGTTTTTAAGGTTATGAAAACGTTTTATACTCTTAATATACCCTTTATATAACCCGACATTTAAACGTTTTCTGACAACCTTTTATAACCTTTTGCGAATGATGTCGAAAACGTTTTGTGTTTGCTGGGTCAATACTAGACTATAGTCGCATTTATCGTAACATTATTTTTTATAATTATTTCCAGAAAAAAAAAAAACACTTGTAAAATTTCTGGCGGCCGTGCAACTTTTTAGAGTTACACGCCCTTGTTTCATAGCTTTTCATTGCCTTGGTTTTACAAGTATGATTCCAATTTTCCACGACGACGGACATCACAAGTCCAGCAATGGAATCCTCCTCCAAGCGAGTTCGCGAAACGTATAGAGACTGGAATGGTCTTGATACCCAGCTTCTCAAACATCCCAATGGTGGACTTTTCATTCTTGTCAACGACGACACGAGTGGGGTCCAGCATTAAGACGTTCATGGATAACCATTTGGAGGTAAGCCAGAGGGGGTGATCTGAAATGAAAAAAACAAACGTACAGTGGCTTCTGGCTCAACCTTTAGAGTATGAATTTATCTCTGCTTTTATTACCACCCCCCCCCCCATTAGTGAAAGCCGGATAGCTTTCGGCTGCACTGACTTTACCAGTCTATAATACCGAATTTATTAATTCGTATTAAATATACTGATGCCAGCACTGGCATCCGCTGCTTGCAGGAAGTCTGGAAAGGTGACCTCTACGTGAGGGTGGTCAAATTCCTGTACCTTTGAATGGGACAGCATTAATAAAAATTGTGGCTAATTTTTAGACCATAAATGTTTGATTTTTCCAAGTTTATGAGTGCATAACAACAGTTTTCGTCGATAGATTTTTATTTGTAGAATAAACTAGCTAGGTAAGTTTTAAATAATGAAAATTCTGGTTCATCACTTGTCACTTGGTAGTCTTGTAACATGTGAGTGATTAATGGCGGCGCCCATGACAACTTGATGAATTGTTTAATTCGAATTAATCAATTCGAAATTATATTCTTTACTCCTACATAGCACATTCAAACACAAGAAGATTGAATTAATTAACATCTACACAATATTATGATAGTGTTTCTTTTGTTTGACCCCTATTCATCAGGAGCCTGAAAATAAATTGAAGCAAAAAGCCCGGTTCCGGCACACATCGACATCGCCTGGTAAATAATTACATTGTACAGCAGGCAAACTAAATCAATACCGGGATCGATACACGTATATACCGGTATGTGCTATGCACGATATTCAGACGATAAATCTTTGGATACCGGGGTAGAAAATGATGAATATCTCCCGTAATTTTTGCTTTCTAAAGAAGCCAATTTTAAGGTTGCACTTGAATATATGTGTTGAAAGAACATGATAGTCGTTAACGAGCGTATTTACAACCAACCGTGCGTTTTGAAATCAAAAAATTGACAAAAATTCAGATTTTATATGTGCAGAACAGAAACAAATGACAGCTGCCCTCATTCGTAAACAATCGGGGTAACGAAACATTTCACGTTACAAACGCAATGTGGACCACTAGTGGAGGCAGTCTAATGCAGATGATTTCCCAGGCTCGCTGAGATCTACAGAGGTCAGTCACCGGGCTATTGTCAATAGCCTTAGTCGGATGTCCCTCGGTCCATTATGTGTCTCAAAACTATTAAACAGGTCAGAACAAAATGCGTGGCTATTGAAGAACAGGTGGATTCGATCTACCATCATGGCGATTTCTGCCATGAAGATATCGGGGCGATGACACTGTGCGGCACTCCGTGTATCCGAGGGTACTCATGCTCGGCAAAATTTGATAATGCCCCTTGTTGTTGCAGATTTGTAAGTAATTATTTACCGCCACGCCCCCTTTAAAGTTCTCATCGCATTGAATGATGGGATTGTTATATGGTGGCCCGCTAGAGAAGTTACGATGCGTTATCGTCTTTTACCGTACTTCGATTTTCTACTTTGATTCATTAAGACAAAGCAAGAGAAGATCAATATGAATATGGTAATCCTGTTATGTATCAAATGTTGAACTATTAACTTTAATATCTCTTAGAAGGACGTGTTTATTCATCGTTATCGTAGATGTTTACCAGGGATCTTCACAACGCAAAAGAGGTATACGATAGTCAAAGTGAAATTATTCAACGTAAATTCTAGACGAGTTAAAAGCACTTTAGAAGCATAAATAAGGGGGTTGAGGGTCACACGGATTGTAGAAACAACGATTATAAGGCTCATTGGCATTATACCCCTTTTTCGCTAAAACGCGAACGACATTTCTAACATAACCATTTTCTGACGGAAACGCGTAAGCCTATAGGGTATAGGCCTAATGCACGGCACCCGTGGTTGCCATAATTGATCTGATGTGATGTGATATAATGTGAGCCAAACGGAAATGAAGAATAATGAAGCTCTTAGCTCTGTGAATGAAACTAGACTGATTATGCTATTGTGATACATAAATTTAGAGCACCCTTTTTCCATTTCGTGAACAAGTCAGATATGAAAAATTAGGCTTTTTTATGTTTCGCGAATCGCGTTTCTTTATCTGAAAATACCTCTAATTTCGCGAAATTTTCGACGAGCATGAGTACCCGCGGATACACGGAGTGCCGGAATTGGGGCAAAAATAAGCCAACCAATCAAACAGCAAAAGCAGATCAACGCAATAATAGCTTCTCTATCTAGGGCATTTTTATTGGCCGATCTCTATCCATTTGTGGCTCCAAAAGAACGTTATGTGGACTGATGCTTGTTATTTGAAATGAATGTGATGTCATCGCTGGTAGCCGTCTAGCTTAGGCCTACTTGCAAATTTGATATTTAACTATTTGTTGCATGGGAAACATTAAATTCATATAGCTATATATTGTTTAAGTATTTCAATCGTTTTTGTAAACCTGGTAAATGTTATATATTAATGACAACCAGTGAAAATAGTTCACCTATCATAACATCGCTGCTCTTCTTCATCTGACTCATTAGCTCAGTTGATGGTGTATCGGTCCGGTGATCCGAGGGTCCAAGGTTAAAATCCTGGATGGTCAGTGAACTTTTTTTCACTGACTGTCATTAATTAAGTATGTGGAGATTTGTGTTAAAAACCTTTCTCATTATTAAGTCCTTAACATAGTTTAACTTTATTTCTCCGTCTATTGTTTTCTTTTACAGTCAAAATAATTTAATGGTGCAAATTAATATACTGCTATTATACAAATATTAACTGTCTATGAGTGTGATGGTCGAAATATAATCACGAGGTGAAAGATGGATTGTTCCATTCCACGAGCCGGAACGGCGAGTGGAATGGAACAATACATCTTTCACCGAGTGATTATATTTCGACCATTACACGAATTTAAGACAGTTAATATTTGTTTTATATCACTCATACATAAATTCTATTACTAAAATACTATTTAAAAAGGCATTTCGTGATCCACAGCCTCATCCCCCCACTTTTCTCAATATGTTTTTTTCGTGGATATGTACTGAAAAATGTCATAAAAAGAGGATGCTAGGATCACAAAATACATTTTTTCATCAACATAACACCATGTTTTACCGTGATATACTTCACATTTTGGGGTCCACCCCATAACTAAATCGGCGAGTCTAAGAGTCAGCGCATGGCTTCGCGCAGCACTATGATAGTAAAGATTACTATACCTCATAAATATTTATTAGGTAATCCAGACTTCTTATTGGTTAATAACGCCAGCGTCCGAGTACGGTATTTTGACTACTTCCCCGCGCCCGTGCAATTACGCGCACGCGGGGAAGTAGCAAAAACTTCCGCAGCCTACTACCACACGGTGTCGCGACCCCGCGCGTCACCGTTCCTCCAGACGTGGCATTATGCTACACAACGGTGATTCTGCAGATGCATTTATCGTGAAAATGGCGTCTGCTGCAGTTATTTTAACGAGATTACCGACGGATAATAACACGCGAATTTGACGTTTTATGAAACAAAATGTTATTTATGGAATGTTAAAAAGAAAATTAGAATAATATAGGCCTAGGTCTAAATATAAATTGATTGAACAGAAATCCTCCAATAAAATCAGGTAAGCAAAATATTAAGCTTATTTACCATGCCGGCCGGCACGTTGACTGGTGTGTGTTTATGACTTTTATTTACGATTTTACCGTGATAGTGAAAATATTTATGAGGTATAGTTAAACAAATACAACATGTCCATTTCGGGGAAGTATTCAAAACTACTGGTCCCTTGGTGTTGGATGATTTGACTACTTCCCTCCGCTGACGCGTCGGGAAGTAGTCAAATCATCCAACACCTCGGGACCAGTAGTTTTGACTACTTCCCCTCAAAACATGTTGTATTTGTATACTATCACACGGAGAGGGTGATGGTAAAAATGATAAATGGTAATCAACCAATGAACTGTCTAGAATTTATGTATGAGTGATATAAATAAGAACGTACCATCGGGCATCATAGGTTTTGGTGGATGGACGATCTTCCAACCTGCTTTCTTAAACATATTGATCTGGTTGCATGGACGTATTGGATTAAGAAGTACTATACCGGGACCAATGATATTGAAGGTACTATCGATATGCAGTGGATGAGGATCATCAAATGAGAGAACATGGATGTTGTATTTGTCTCCAAGATGTCGCCGCATCCATTCTATGCCCATGTTATTAGTTACCTATTATACATTGAAAATATAGTAATTTAGTTACTCATCTCTACGTTTTTCCCTTTAAGGATGACTCCGGAAATCACAATATTATGCCTTATAATATGATAGAAAATTAATTATCAAGCACGAATCACGTGGTTTTATTTGAAATAAACTCATATTGACCATACAAACGAATAAAAACAGTCGTATATCAACACGCGATATTCAAAATTCCCGGGCGCCGAAATTGTCCAGTGTAATGACGTTCTAGTAATACAATGAAGGCTGACAACAATTGAGCACAAGTAACCATGACGTCATTTTGGCGCGGGAATTTTGAATATCGCGTGATGAGAGCCGGCTGTTTTTATTCGTTTTTATGGTCAATATGAATTTGGTTTCAAATAAAACCGCGTGATTCGTGCTTGATAATTGTTTTTCTAACATAAGGCATAATAATGTTGTGATTGCCGAAGTCATCCTTTAAGACAGGCGCAGCTATTTTGCGGTAGTATTGCAGCTATTTTGCGGTAGTATTGCCGCAGCGACTAAATATATTGTTGACTTCATTACGCGCACCATTTTGTCTAGCTCGTTTGACTGGGTGCGATACCCAGGCAAACAAGCACCGAGACAACTGACTTTGGTGCGGGTAGTGAAGTCGACACTGCATATCAACCACCGAGTGCCACTAATAATATTCGGATATCAACAATTTTGGCAAGGACGCAAACACGGACGCACCAAGCAGACATGTTCGCATCTACGCTGCACACAATCACGCAAACGAACGGGTCTTCCTTTCCAGCGGCAGGAAAGTATGAAACCAGGTCTAAGTGATATGTCTATGCTGCATCAGACCTTGCGTTTTCGGTTATCCTAGTTGCCCACGTCCAACTTTGTTTTGTCAGCACAGATATTGACTGTTATCATACTGACATTTCTTTTAACGGAATACTACTCTTCGTAGCAGGATAGACACCCATATGATAAAGGACGCGAAGGTGGGGTGTTCCTCACTAGGTTCTCAGGAGCGATTTCCGGAGCGACCTTCTGTTATTTCTGCTCAAACGATAAGTCGGGGTCTTTTTCGCTTTATGCGTCTTCTGCAACTGAAGATGTTGCGGAATTTCTAGCTAGTGAGAAATAAACCGCTGCGTCTGTCGCAGTGGGAATATTCCCGCAAGACGTCGGACTATATATCGGAGAACATGGAGAACGGAAAACAGTGCTTGTCGCAGCAGAAAACCACATGCAAAATTGCGGATTACATCAATCTTTTCAGCGGAAAATCGTTGCAGATAGGCCCTAGTGCTTTGGAGCAACTTTCAAAGTATAAACAGCTTACTGTTTATTATAAACAAAAATTTACAAACCTGACTTCTCTGCACAAATATGTCCTTTCCAGCTCGTATGAAATCAGCAGCATCGAAGCAAGGCTCAAATTCTGTTGTGACAAAACGACCCTGTGTGGCAAGCTTTTGGCGCTCTTCAACACTGTATTTCATGTATTCCTTTGCAAACAATAAACAAATAATAAAAATGTATAAGGTGATGCATTTATAAGACATAGATAAACATAAGTAATAGAAGTAAATTTAAGGTTTGTACTCTATAATGTTATCTATTTAAGGCTTTTGCTTTGTGTACCTTAAGATGTCTTTATTTTTACTTTGTAAGCGCTACGAGCTTGTCATAAGGAACAGCGCACCAAACGTTTTCTATTATGTTATGTTATGTTATGCTATAGTTGACTAAATTATAATTCTATTCAACTGGACTTTATGTTATGTTATGTTATGTTATGTTATGTTATGTTATGTTATGTTATGTTATGTTATGTTATGTTATGTTATGTTATGTTATGTTATGTTATGTTATGTTATGTTATGTTATGTTATGTTAACGATTGAGGTCAGAAGTCATAGCAGCTATAACAAAGTGAACCTCACCGCGACAGAAACATAATTTTCAATGATTTATGCCAGGAAGATGCGTGCAGATTTATATAATCAGTCAAAAACAACAACCCAGCATTACAAAAAATGTGCTTGTACTTGTTTATACAATATTACCGAAGAACATTATTTAATTTGTTATTTTTACTAGCCGATTTCCCGTCCTTCACCGGCTCGTAAAAATAGTATTAATACCCGACTTTGTACAAACATGACAAAAGGCTATTGCGTTTTCAAATTGTTGTTATCATTTTGTCCACTTCACTGACAACGTTGACGGTCTAGTGCCATGATTGAGCGTCAAATGACATGAATGGGGCAAGGATTGGTATTCCACTGGTCATTTTGGCCATACATACGTCATAGTTGCCCCCTTGCCAAAGATGTTTTACTTTAGTAAAACCTAGATACGCTGATGCCTATACTGATGCACGGCAGTGAACGTAACCGTTGCGGCTGAAATCCAGAAATGACGTCATTTGTTCTGGTGCTGCCACTTCCGGGTAACGCGGGAGAAGAACATATGCCTTTTGCAAACAAAATGGCCGACTCGTCCCGGCCCCTTTCCAGCGAAAATACAGCTTATTTAGCCAATGTGAACATGGGGTCATCGGTTATAATATTTTCCTATCATATTGGACTAACACGTCAGCTACATGGTATTTCACGATATAACAGTAATAAAAAGAAAACTGCAAACGTTCGTTCGTCGCCTTCGTCCAGCTCTAATGACGTCATGATGTAAACAACGTCCGGGTAGTTAATAATTAATTAGGTAAACCCAAATATGGAAACCTCCAAACCTATGCAAATTAGGTGTTAGACGAATCAAAATACGATCAGCCCACCTCCAAACTTATGCAAATGAGTTCAGGCGGTTACGTGAACATGTACAGTAGTTCGGCTCTTGTGTATACCGACCTGCCCCTTGCCTAACGCCACCCACCCCTATTGGCTGCTTCAACTGCTTCAAATCTCTTGTTGTCTATACAAGTGTACGCACCTTATACCATCATGGAAAGGCGCAGCTATTCATGGGCTGTGCTGATGCAGAAAACGACATTAGGCTTTCAAGAACATCGCCTACCTTGAGGCCTACAATAGATGGTCTGATGATAAAAACTGAGTGTTCATTTGCAGCCTGGATATGGACCACAGACAATTAGGTGGTGTTGGTCTACTGATGTCTAAGCATGTACAAAATTAATGTATGCAACGTCACAATTTCGTCAGGAATATCACTGCTACTTTTCACTTTTGCTACCTCCTGCCACAGGATTAGCTTATATTAATATTAAACGAACGGATCATGTCTCAAACCATAGACCCTGCTTCTTTTTTCAGGGTCTGGGTTCAAACACTATCAAATGAAATGCCCAACACTGAGCTTCAGGCCCTTAACAACTAAACTGCGCAAGGATTCGCCAGCTGAGATTAATCAGCGTGTCAGATAGGGCCTGTCACGGTCCCCTTGGTCATGTTGGTACCTAACAAGTCTTAACACAGTGAGTTCCATTGCCATGATATATAGTGGGTCTTAACATTCCCCCTATCGTCGGAAATTGGGCGGCTACCTAATTCCCGGGTACTATAATCAACATTTAGGGTGGCATTGTTTTGCTAACTTTACAAAGACATGGGCGCATAGGATGGTCGGGCAATTAGTTGGAAGCGTTTGGCAGTTCGTTTGAGCGTTTTACGGACAGGAAAATAATCCAGAGGGTAGCATCTACCCCGGGCATTTACCCCTCCCCTTTCGTTAGATGATGGTTAAAATGCGTTTGGTATCCTTTGAACCATTATCACCAACCACAATCCGGTTTTGTTTTGTCCAACCCAACCAAAACGTTTTGTGCTTCAATTTTGAAGTGATTTTTGTTGCCCGGATATATTATTTTTCCCCTCCCCTTATACTCACAAAGCCCCAAAGCTGATCAGTTCATCGGAAAGAACAAAATTTCACAGAAAAAAAAGCCCAAAACAAAGCTGATAACTTGAGCGGAAAGAACCGAAGGTTGACGGAAAATCGTCCGACATCTTCAAGACAGACCTTATAATCAAGAAGCATGGGGAATCTCGTGAGCTTTATTTGATTAAGGTTCAAAATTTGCTCGGACAACATCATATCATTGGATAACTAATATTATGAGGACAATGAAAATTATTGCTTCTTTGGGAAAATAAGTCGTTTAAAATTGATGTTCCGCAAAAACCAACTGTAAGCGAGTGAGATTCTTCGAACGAGACAGATATTTTGTTCTTGAAACTACAGTGCTGTCATAATATGAACACAGTCAGTTTGTGGCTAAAATTTCGCATTCAAATTTCGCGTTCAATTAAATCTCGCTTCACTTGTCGAATCATTTCGTGATCTAATGTATTTGCCATTTTTCAGTGTGTGTGACCCTTTAAAAAAAATATAAAAAAACCTTGACCTAGTCGGGTCAAGTTCAAATTGGCCGCCATTTTTAGATCACGGAAATTTCATATTCGTATATTGGTAGCGTAAGTAGCTTTTGTATAGCGTGCTGTAAATTACTGCTTAGACACAAAAGGGTTGAGGTAGTAGAGTGCAACGTACTGCATGGTCTATTGTTCTGTTGTATCCGATTTGAGCGCTGACATATTTGAAAATGTTGCCAATCAATATTCATGAGAGTGTACATTCAACGTCCAATTTTCGAAATTGGGTGACTTGGCTTGGCAGGTTTGAAATACATCTGACTGGGCGTTTTAATTACGTAACGCATAAAGGCATTGACATCATCCAATGGCTGCCTATAATGGTGCTGTTAGTGTTAGGCCTATGGGGGGGCTGTGTTTAATTTCTATAATAATTGGTTGAACAAATTCATCAGGATCGGTAGAGTAAAGTCAATCAAAAGGTTCTTATTTCTGATCCAATAAATTGCACTTACTGAGTACGTTTCGATAACCACTCGGTTATCTTTATCAACACTGAATGAAGACTGCTACTGTGAACTGGTCATCCAATCGCCTATTGATTTCTTGGTGATTGACTTGTTGACTGTGTTGCCAGTTGATTTTTTCATCAAAACATCCAACAGGAAAAAAATCAACTGGCAACACAGTCAACAAGTCAATCACCAAGAAATCAATAGGTGATTGGATGACCAGTTCACAGTAGCAGTCTTCATTCAGTGTTGATAAAGATAACCGAGTGGTTATCGAAACGTACTCAGTAAGTGCAATTTATTGGATCAGAAATAAGAACCTTTTGATTTGGGCCCCACAGGGGGTCAAAACTTAACATTTTGTTCAAGCCACACAAATGGTTTACTCTGGTACTAGAGATTCAGAAAGGTCAACGGTCGCAATTTGGCCTACACATGGGTCAAAACCAAAAACACGATCTGATTTCTCATAAAAAATAGTCTCTATAAAAATTGCATGATATATGATACTAATTCAAATAAAGAATAGTTTGCACCATTTAGGATGTCTAGTTACAATAATAACTGAATGAAAATCATGACCTTTGACCTTTCTGCTTATAACTCGAGAACTATACGTTACAGAAAGACCAAACTATACTTTTTCTGAATCTCTAGTACCAGAGTAAACCATTTGTGTGGCTTGAACAAAATGTTAAGTTTTGACCCCCTGTGGGGCCCAAAATTCGGCCTTTCGCCTTTTTGCTTGTACTTCGAGAACTATACGTTGCAGATAAACTAAACTATACCTTTTCTGATTCGTTTTGACCAGAGCAATAATTTGATGTGGTTTTGAACACAATCTGATCAACTTTATAGGAACATAACTCAAGGCGCAAGGTGCATTTTGGCCACCAAATTGGTTCCTGCCTTAATATAAAAAAAAAGCACAACATAAATAAAACACCGTACACTCTGTAACTAGACTAATTTACCTCATCATAAAGTTCATCACTCATCTGTGGCTTAGGAGCAGCAGTCCATTTAGCACCACCATTGAAGTATTCTTTAAGAAGCGACCTGTAGGCGCGATATTCAAAGAATCTGCTTCGCCACCCCATAGGGCTTTCTATTATCTCATCACCGATGACAATAAGAAGATCCCGAGGCATTGCAACTTGACCTGTATATATTTATAAGATCATTTCTTTCTCATTCTTAAAAAGTAAGTAAGTTTAAGTAAGTAAGTAAGTAAGTAAGTAAGTAAGTAAGTAAGTATTTTATATTACCTGTTGAAGTAAAATCTGGTGTTGTGTACTTGACGCTGAAATCAACAATATCTGGTCTTCGGACAGTTACACCTTCTCGCCTAAGTACAGAGCAGAACTCATCAAGTTCAGCCCTGGCTTTGTTAACATGATCTAAAGGGAAATTTCTACCGCCATACTTGGAGAAGAAATTCCAATTCTCCTCAACAGTAGAACCCTTTAAAATCAAAATCAAAAGTGTAATGTTATCACGAGCTTAGCACAGATCAACGACTGTGATGACAGAATGATAGCAAACTTCATAACCTGCTGTTACAAATATTTGCCATAATATTGCCTTTGTTGACATAACATTATGCAGAAAGCAAGAACGTCTTTTTTTTAATTATACTCTCTTTAATTGAACTAAGTTCCTAAGGCCTCGTATCCATAGGCTGTTCCCTTGTGGCGTGTGCCCTTGTTCCGTGTTTACTTTTTCCCATGTGACCTGCCACACAGACAACGAACCGTAGCGGCCACTAAGCAAAACAAAGGTTTGTTGTCTGTGTGGCAGGTCACATGGGAAAAAGTAAACATGGAACAAGGGCACACGCCACAAGGGAACAGCCTATGGATACGAGGCCTTACACACCATGTGAAACTAAGTATTAAGTATTGCAATATCCTCGAGACAGATACATGGTGTATCAAAATGATTGGTACCCATCAGCTTTGTTGTCTAATGAAACGACGAGCTGCTTCTTCCAAATTCAATATTAGATCACCTTGAAATGACTACAATTTATACTTGTATGACCTTTCATAACATGAATGTACAAGTAAGGTGGATATTATACTGCATTTTGATGTGGCAGTCTTGGTCATATTCACTGGATATTGATGGGTACCAATCCTTTTCCTACACCTTGTAGAAGTTCTATTCGGTAAAAAATTATTGAATACCGAACTGGGGTTCTATTGATTCCACTGACGAAATAAGTACCTAAACCAAAAAATGAAAGTAGCGTCCGCACAATGTTTTTTGGTGTTTTCTATATCTCTCAGACCTACAGGCAGTTTCTACAGAGTCTGGTGGGTGTCAACAATTTTAAGTGTTGAGATACCGTAAAGAATCGCCTAATGGCGCAATTGGGATCCCTGTGTCTATGAGCAAAAATCTCTAAAATTCTTAACAAAGATAAAAATCTTAACAAAGAATTATGGGTGTGTGCCAATATTTGTGGTGGCATTTTTCGAGATGGCATTTTTATTTTGAGCCTATAATTACAAGGGACTTCTTTATATTCGAGACAAGTCATGGTTAAAGTATAGGCTCGCGGTGATCTCAAAACCATGACTATGCCCTTTGAACAAAAATTAAAACACAGCAAATAGACAAAGTTTTATATCTCATTAATTAGACAGAATTAAGGTCTGTAAGTTGGTAGATTTGAAGCTCCAAAACAAATTGTCTCAAAAAAGTAAAATATCTCCAATAGTACCGGGTGTGATGCGACCGACGAAATGTCATAATTTTGATATAGTTTACTATGTCATACCTTGATGCCTACAGTTAAGGGAGGAACAGTGGCACCTTCTGCACGTCCGACAATGACTTCTTCCAAATGATCCCATTCATTATACGAACACACAGGACTCGTGGAAGATGGTATGTTGCTAACATTAGCTATTGTAGAGGAACGGTGAAGGAATCCACGAAATGCCGTGCTTACGTTTGTGGAGGTACGTAGCTTTGGGAAAAAATAATAATATTCAATACACAACTAGAATTATTACTTGTCCTAAAACAATAATTCTTGAGGCTTTGGAGCATTGTAAAGTTTTAATATCAGTTATGTCCTAAAGCCCCAGCATCCATCCAAAATGCCATGTACGGATTGAATAAAAGGACAAAAGAGAGGCGCAACTGTACTTTTGTGTGCATTTGTTAGTCGGTTTGCTGATGTTCTAAGGGGCTGTGCAATAATTATGAGCCCCAGACGGCTCGCCAAAAATCGCTTGCCCCCCCCTCTCGGCCCGCCAAAAATCGCTTCCCCCCCCCTCTCGGCCTTCCAAAAATTCTTTACCCCCCTTGCGCATGCCACATTTTTGGGATCCTAATTTACAAACCTTAAATGGTCTAGATACATGTTGCGAAAAATGTGCATATTTAAGCGTTTCCGTACTGTTTTTAAGTCTTTTTAGAGCGTTTTATTTAAAAGGCGCCCCATGAATGCCTTCCCAAAATCGCTTCACCCCCCCTCGGCTGGCCAAAATTGCTCCCCCTATCGGCTTGCCAAAATGTCTTGCCCCCCTCCAATTTTACCCTCCCCCAGGGCTCATAATTATTGCACAGCCCCTAAGTGTCTACCCCTTGTAAAGATGCAAACACGATTTTAGATAAATAGCGCCACCGTTGTTCAACTTTTCTTTAAAATGACTCAGTTTTACATGCCATCAAACAACCGTGCAACAGAACAGATTAAAAAGTTAAGACCTCAATGGACCTTCTGCTAAGAAATCTGCTAAGATCTGGAAGAAAACACATGTACTGGCGGTCGTATATTGTAACGCAAATCGGTGACAACGTTATTTCGAACGCTGATTTTTGGATGTTGATATAACGTCATTATGACGTTGTTTCGACGTCAAGTTGTGAACGTAAACATCCCCATTAAGTCCGGTCGAACGCAACGTATGAATTACATAAAGTTAACGTCGTGCGCAGGTGGTGGTCGCATTGCATTCTCTAAATTCAGTACATTTTCATCGTCAACCGTGTAATTGAATGGGATTATTTTGAAATTTTAAAACGCATGAAATATCACAAACAAATAGGCCTATGTTAATAAATAATATAAATACAAGCTAAAACCGTTGGGGTTCGATAATGAACCCCACAAAACTAATCGAGTATATGGAAAATGCCATACGGCCGGGCGGTTTCACAAGTTGCCGGCTCGATCATGCCATCCGCCGCCTGGTTGTGCATGGTTAAGACGTAAATACGACGTCATTGCCGAATGAATGCTTTTTAAAATCATGTCCAGGTACATTAAAGTTCCATAACCCGATCGACAACATCATCCACCTGATTTTCTCATTGTTGATGAGTTTTTGGTATCATATAATAAATCATATTTTCTCATTACCATCCTAAAATTTGACAATCCAAATCGATGTATTTCCGAAGAAATTATGAAAAACAGGCGTAGAGTGGTTACCACTTTTGACATGCCCGAAAATTCAGGGTAGGTATTTTGATATGATGAGGTCATTTTTGTGCATTTTAATGTGATTTTAATTAAACAATATTCATCTTCAAGGTGAGCGAAAAATAGTTAGTGTTGAAATTAATCTTTTTAATTAGTTGATATTCATCTTACCGATATAGGTTTGAAGATTCTTGACATATTAACTTCTCGAAGACAAAAACGAAGCATCATGTCATTTCAATTCCTGCTTTTCTCATTTACCATCCAAGTTAAGCAGCAAAACTAGTGGTTAATATCAATACTGAAATGAAAATTCATATCATAAAGATTTATAGTGTATGTGATTGGTGCAAAAATTGCTCAGAAAGTGGTAAAAGCATGAAATTTGGCACAAGTACTCGTAACAACATTACAAACATTTTCAGGGGTAGTGCCAATTTGAATTCTGCGTTCCTTACCAACGGTTGCTAGGCAACATATTTTGCATAGAAACCGGCATACGGCGTTCAGAGACCACATTATATGGCGGATACTCCTGTATTGTTATGCCTAACATACCAATCTTCATGTTTACATGCATTTGGAGTACTTTTAATAGGTTTTTACCGTTACTAGACTATTTTCCCTAGCAACCAGTACAAATTAACATATTTCCCTAGCAACCAGTGCAACAGTATGGTCTCTGATTGGTTTTAATGTGTATATTAACATATCCATTTATATTGTGATACTAGCATCACGCCGTGGCAGTTGGTAAGTACACAATGATCTTAATGCACATAATTATTGACTCATTTACTCATCAGCTTTCATGTTTTTGCTTCTTTTATAGGGTCAAAAGCTGAGTGGTGGTGGGTAGTATATTGATAGTCATCCGGCCTATACAAGCAAGCTAAAAATGGCAAGCCCCTCAATTACCCCTATCCAGACAACTGACTGGACTAAGTGTACTCTTTGTCAAGAAAAAGGCAGAGAAAAGTTGACAAGCCCCACTGCTGAAAGCTATAAAACCATGGCTGAGAACATTACTCAATTTAGTAAAAACTGCATAAACAAATAGATATCAGTCGATTGAACAGTGGAAATGGTATAGAAGTTTGGTTCAAGCAAATTGGACCGTGTCAAGAACCGCAAACGGAAATCTGATGGGTGTGACGATGGAGCAACCATGGCAACGGCACGTTGAGAGCCTGCATGAAGATGAAATATCCTCTGAGTCCAACATATCTTGGGCAGCATATCATGCCAGTCATATACCAGAACCAAATATTTTGCCTTCTATAAATGCAATGCTGCCCCTCTTTGCTGAAGAAGCCAGTTCTCCTTCAATGTTGCGTCACTGCTTTGACGTAATTCACACCGCTGTACAATATGCCAACCCTGGTCAGACTCCAGTGATAACAGTTGACCAACCTCTCTTTGCCAAAATGAAGCAGCTACAATGGTCCATGGACAATCTGTATGGCGAAGACAAGTTTGTACTGCTTCTTGGGGGACTGCACACAGAGGTGACCGCCAACAAAGCCTTGGGCCACTGGCTGGAAGGTAGTGGCTGGGTGGAGGCTCTACAAGAGGCAGAAATTGCAACCTGGAATTGCTCAAATCGTTCCTGAAAGCATCCCATGTCACCCGTACCCGACATGCCCATCAAGTTACTGCTTGTGCATTGGATAAGCATCCTCACTTCCTATACTGGTACACAACACTTGAGTTGGAGCTGCTAATGTTGGCATTTGTGCGTTCTTTGCGCATAGGAGACTTTGATCTGTACGTAGACACACTAACCAAGTAGACACCTTGGTTCTTCAGTCTAAACCACACACACTATGCCCGATGGATGTCTGTTCATGTAAGAGATATGTGTGTCCTCGATGCAACCCATCCTGATGTTGCTCAAGAATTCTGGAATGGCAAGTTCGTTCTGACTAAGTCTCAGAGAAAAATTCTCCTTGATCGCCATTGACCATGGCCATGAGCAAAATAACGGAGTGATGAAAGATGAAGGTGGCATAATTTGACTAACACAGGATGCAGACGCTCTTTTGCGATGGGCTGTAGCTGGGCCAGAACTCATTCGCGTCATTTCTGAGTTTGAAGCATCCATTGTCGGAAAAAGCGAGAATGTCATTCAAACAAACCACCATGAGCAAACGGATGCTACCCAGAGACTATTTGCCAAACAACTTACTTCACTGGTGGATGTAATCGATGACATGGGAAATCCATTTGAGGAGGAGAGTTCAGACATTCTCAAACTACACTCAAGGGACATGATGGATAAGGAATCAATTGAGTGCCTCACATCCATACAATCAAAAGGTCAAGAGCAGTATGCAACCTTTATGGAGGAGCGTCTTGAGACAAACAGCAAGCCAATAACAGCTACCATCACCAGAAACAAGGTAGTACTGTTCAACAAGCAATCACAACGCTCCAATAAGGCAGATTCAAAGGTCACCCTTCTCCAAAGTGACTCTGTTCTCTTCTCAAGGCTGTATATTGCATGCCAGACAAGAGACGGTGACTTGGACAACTTTTTCAGCCACGAGAACCACCCATTTCCACCATCTGTATCTTCTTATGGGCAGCTTCGTTTGCCGTTGCAGAAGTCACACCTTATGCATTGTCTTGAGCAACATGTGGAGACTACATGTAATGCAAGGCCAAGGACTGATGTGAGCATCCTGGACGGTGCGGTACTCGTCAGCATTCTGAAACCTGTCTGATGCAAGACATTTGGTGACTACACAGCAAAGGTGTTTGTTCCTTACATCAAGAGGGAACAAAATCAGGCAAAGAGTAGACATTGTGTGGGACCAGTACTTCGACAACAGTCTAAAAGCACAAACCAAAAAAAAAGAAGAAAAGCGTAGTACAGGACCAACTTAAAGAAGACGTGTGGAGTTGTCTAGTCCCATACCAAGGAACTGGAAACAGTTTCTCCGCTTGAATGACAACAAGACAGAGTTGTTCAAACTCCTTAACAGTGAACTTATAACAACTACAACTGCAGAAAACTCTCTCGTTGTTACCAATGGCGACACTGCACTCAGTGCCCCATCTCGAGAAATGACCAACTTAGCTCCTTGCAACCATGAAGAAGCTGATTCCCGGTTCACGTTGCAGATGCCATCATGCTGGGCTTTCAAAGGATCCTTGTTCGAACAGTAGATATTGACGTAGTTGTGCTTGCAGTAGCTGCTCTGCCACAGCTAAGAAGAACAGAACTTTAAGTTGAATTTGGTACTGGCAAGAACTTACGCTACATCCCTGCTCATCATATGGCTTGCAATTTGTCTCGTTTTTCGCAGGTTTGCATGGTCTGATAAGCATCAGATGATTGGCATGTGGTTACAAAAGAAATGGTCACTGCAATTTGATTGCTGTTTCATTCTGATTGGCCATTCAATCCCTTACACTGAACACATAGGGTAGAAGTAACATATAGTATTTAAATGAGGTTTAATAAAAGAAACCACAAGAATAGAGTGCCCTCTCAAGGATGCCTACTCAAGCATGTCAAGGATAACCTCATTTGAATATTAGGGACTTCTATCCATAGAGGTTGTGCGTGAAATTATTGATTGGCTCCAAACAAAGGATTTTAACCGGTGTCCTTCACCCATGGAGGTATATGGCGTAGTGCAGTGCATTCAATCAAACGTTGTCGTCAACCTATTTGATCGTGCATTTGTTATGTGTGTGAGACGAGCTGTCGCGGTAGATTACAATAGCTTGTAATCATGCCACGCCACTCTTCGCCATACATAAATTCGCCCAGTCATATTTCCCAAATATGAAATTTAAAAAAAAAGTGAATTTTAATTTGACAGAGGTGGGCCTCGAACCCACGCTGCAGCTGCATACAGAATCTCCAAGTCCAGCGCGCTAATCCATTGGACCACATGAGTTGTTGGTAGCCATATTGAATTAAACATATATATAGGTTATAGGCAGGGTTGCCAAAAGATTTCAGCCCGAATCGTGGGTCAAATAATCGAAAAGTCGCCCAAATTTTTCCCTTTACCAAAACCATTGGTTTCTATGGGGCAGGAAACTATTGGAAGTCGCGGGAGCAAATGTTGAAAAGTCACTCAAATTTTTTCTTAACCATTGGTTTCTATGGGACAGGAAATTGTCAAAAGTCGCGGGAAAATCTTCAAAAGTCGCCCAATTGGGCTACCAAATCGCGGGTTTGGTAATAGGCAACTCCAACATTTCTCCGGTATAGCATAGAAATACAACAATACGTGTATAGTGCTGCACACAATACATAATATCGATTTTGACTGCATCGTGCATGGTATATCTGTCCGTGCAATGTATAGGAATTCTGCCATTTCCTTGTAGGCCTATAGTCCCCGGAGTATAGACGTTGGGTTTTCCCCTAGTTTATTCAAGATTTCCACATAGAACCCCCAAGATGTTTTTAGAAAATGGAAGATTAGATTATCATAAAAACGATACAGTAATCTTTATCGGGGTTCTATGTAAAAATTACATAGATTTTTCATCATTTTTTGAGCGTCTATTTTCAGTAAATTCAAAAAATATTTTGACGTGTATAAAATTGAAATAAAATTCTCCCCCTCCTTAACAACACCAAATGTACCACAATTGGGTATCACGAATCGTTCTACATGTTGTGCAGTTAATATTCATATATTCCTTTATACGTAGAATGCTTCACCTTTTACATAAAAAATATTTCAGCGAAAACCCGCCCACCCTGCTATTTTATAAATATAATCAGACTTCCCTAGAACATGCAATAATTAGCATTAAAACCAAGTTGTTTTTTAGGCATTTTAAAAACGCTTTGGCCAACGGCGAAGGCCGCTGTGTAATCATGCTTTTGTTGGATGCATTTGAGTACTCCGCCATATTTACGGTATGATACGTCATAATCTAGGTGATTATTTGCATTGGATGTCTTGAATACGGTGGCGAAGTTGTGTAATAATCGGATTAATGCTATAACATTTTTTAATGAAAAAAAAAGCAAAAACAAACAAAGAAAACGGCTGTATCGACGAAGTTGAAGCCCCATTCAAATACATGTAGCTAATGTATATATATGTGACCATCCACATCGAAACGCTCGTAAAGTCGGCCCCTGTTCAATTTTGTTTTCTTGCGTATTTAAAAAATATATATCATAAGCTTTACAATGATATATATCATTTGACTTCAAACAATATCCAGAAGCGGGGTTATGGCTTGTTAAACTTTGCTACTTCAGTAAAAAGGTACATTATTTTGGTGCTACAATATATCTCTTTTTCTACATTGCTGGTATTAAATATCAAATGGTCATAATTGGCGGTCACTTCAAATCATCCCCAAGTCAACGAGGTTCAGGAATGTCCTCTCATTGTTAATTGTTGGTTAACTCACCACTTGAACAGGATTTAGCCAAAGCAAACAAAGACTAAAGCTATTTAAGCTTATTATTCTCTTCAACAATAGGATTAAAGATTGTTATTTGACTGGACTGAAATGAGACACTTGTAGGACAATTATTAGGTTCATTATGAATACAAGCTTTATACACATTTTGGACTGTAACTCGAAATACAATTTGCCGACTTTACGAGCGGTTTGAGATGGATGGTCACATATTGTCAGTATATAAATGACAGATTCACGTACAGGGTGTCCCAGAATGATTTATACCGTGTTTGAACAAAATATCAAAAATATATAGTCAACAGTGTATCTAAATAAATGCAATACAATGCCACACATGTCTCCTACTTATTCTGCGACTTTCGTGGAAATAGCTTGATTCGTTTTGGCGTGACATTGCTATTACTGAAAATGGACGAAAACTACATGTGTGTAATGGATTCTGTATCACCATCGCCCAGCCGCACTGTGCAATATATTGAAGAAATCCTACATTCTTTGCTAGGAAATACACCAAATTTGTCACAGATGTAGAGCTTACAATGCTAAATAATTCTTGATATGGGATTAAGTGAAACATTTCAATATGACATAAGATATTTAGGTTGAAAAACATACTTTTTATGTGATTTTTACCACAATTTTTACCCAAAATGTTATTACTACAGAGGATATAACTTCCTCAAGGATCCTCCGCAGTAAACTTTAATCTTCTTTGTTACATAGCTGTGGGTTTGCACATATACTGTGGACATAAATGCATGCTGTGACACTAAGGACGAACCTTCTCTATACTTTTATGAAAAATCCATCTCTGCCGGCATTTCAAATAATGCAGCTCACACACCTCAATAATTGTCTTCAAAACTGCCCCCAAAGAAAGAATAGTTTAAGGTCGCTCAAGCGTAGCAAATCCTTTATTCCATACAATGATTGCTTCGTAACATCATAAATAATCGATAGATATCGACTATTTAGTAGAAGTAAGAACAGGACACAGCAATATACTGCATAACGTTACTTTGTGCTGAACGGTTTTACAAATTTTACAAATTTTCAAAATAGGTTACTTTGTCCAAACTTGTGATTTTTACACAATCCTAAAAAAAAAGTACCATTTTTACGCAATCCTCTCTAACTTCTACTAGAAACGTCAAATTTTTCAAATCTAAAAAATCTGAGAAAGCTAAATATATGTAAAACTTAAAATGCAAAACAATATGACTAATAGAAATGCCGTTCATACCTTAAAAAATCCATCTTTTTCGGTATAAATCATTCTGGGACACCCTGTACAATGTAAATGCATTATTTTTGTCTTAAATAGGCCTGCACGGCTGTCGGCTGAACCACTGTCAGAAGACACCAAATTGATGTTCTATGACCTTTGACATTCTTTTGTGGCGAGTGACATGGTCAGTCCAATTCACGCCGAGTGTCCTTGACAGGTTTGACTCTGCTTCAGTGGTCATGAAAGAATTCAAAAGATATTCCTCTACCCCAACAATCCCAAGCAATTGGCTGAAACTGCTCTTCGGATGATGTATCATAAGAACTCAGTAATCAAATGATAGTCATATAATGACCAAAAGATTATTACTGACTATCATTGAAGACTGAGTTCCGCAGTCTAGTACAAAATCTGAATTTTGATGATTTTTACGATCGTCCGGATGAAAAAAATCACTGAATGTTCCCTCCTGTCCTTACCCTGGCAATATGAATCAAAGAAAAATAAAGATGAAAAAAAAATAAAACAAGACAAAAAAAAAGACAAAGAGAAGAAACAATAAAAGAAAAACAAATATGAAAAGTTTGAATAATATTTAGTTTATAAAATTAATGTGACCGTGATGAGGCTCGAACTCACCACCTTCCGATTTAAAGTTCGAAGCTTTGTCCTTATATCACATTTGGGGTTTTAACAAAATGTAATCAAACCTCTACTGTGATTGGCAGCTGCACAAGGCGTCTCTTTGATAGCTGATAATGGCCATTCAGCAAGTGGCTACTAACTGACCTTGACAGGCTTGAATGAGCACTGTCATATGCTACAAAACCATCACACTCTAGGACCTGGTCACTCCATAATACTACAGGGAGCACAGTACTTTGACAATGGAGTGAAAGACTCATTATTGATTAGGCGCGGATTTTAAAAGTACAGCTCCTATGCGTGTATAGCAAAAAATTGGAATAGAATGTTTGGAATCATGTAACTAAAATACTAAATGCATTCTGCAAAATGTGCTCTGACCAATTTATAAAGCATTTCATTAGGTTTAATTTGACATATTGTATGACATGTTTGGAATTATGGTAAATTATTAAAAAAATATTTATTAATTAATCAATTATGTCAATTAATTTTAATGCAAATATGCATATTTTCTCTGACAGAATTGTAAGATTTGACAAGAGCCATCTTATAACATACCGGTATCGTATCGTATTGCGTCCCGTTATAGTTGCAGAAAAAAATACGCGTGCGCAACACACATACACACACACCCACCCCCACCCAGAGGATCGTACCGTTTTACAATCGTATAACATTCATTGGCGCTAGTAGTAAATTACAATTTTCTTTGCTTTACCTCACTTGTTCGGCTCAAAATTAAAAGAGTACATATTTGACAGTAAAAGCTTACATTTTATGGAAATTATGTTTAATAGTATGCGGCACTACGTTGATCGATACCCTGGTACGAACCCAAGCACAGTTACAACACAGCGTGTGGCTTATCTTCCCGGGCTTGTCTTGTACATTGCGAAATGAGCGAACATGCAGAGGTACATGTTTGCCTATAATGATAGACTCTAGAAATGCCAACATAAATAATCAAAGAACGTTATTTTAAGAATTATTTCAGTATCGAAATCAGTAGGAACAGAAAACCAGCCTGTAGACTCCGTGACTAAATCATAGAACAAAAGTTTGAGAGTCATTTTGCGAACTCGAACAAAATAAGCCATATATGATGATAGAGTGGCGCGAAATTACGTACACAGTCGATGGAGAAGAACGCACTCAAGCAATCGGTACGCTGGATGACGGCAGGGAATTATGGATACCAAAATCAATGCAACGCAACTTTACGCAAGATAGAAAGGGAAGAAGGTCCATACATGTTTGTGTACTGTGGCAGGAAGAGTGACACATATAAAACTTATATTACTAAAGTGGTGTGTGGCGATGTTTTGCGGGCTCAGGGCATTGTAAAATGAAGATTAAATGTACATATGAAAAACTGTAAATAAAAAGCATTTGTAAATACAATTATGCATATGTAAATAAGTAGTGCAATTATGCACTGTGGTACGGTGTCTGATCTCCGCCAAATTCCCCCTTTTATTATTTATTCCCCGATTTTTAATTACCCCACCCCCTTTTGCAAAATACTTCCCCTTTTGTAAATAGTTATCCTTTTACAAATAGATTCACCTTTTTACTTTCCCCTTTTGCAAAAATTCCTCTTTTTACAAATAGTTTCCTTTTTTACTTTCCCCCTTTTTGGAAATAATTCCCCCTTTTTGTAAATAGTCGTTCCCCTTTTTTTTACTTTCCTCCGTTTTACATATAGTTCCCCTTTGTAAATAGTTCCCTTTTTACAAATAAGCCTAATTCCCTTTTAATTTCCACCTTTTTGAAAATAGTTCCCCCCTTTTACAAATAGCTCCCCTTTTTTAATTTCCCCCTTTTTGTAAATAGTTCCCCTTTCTAACAAATAGTTCCCCCTTTTAATATCCCCTTTTTGCAAATAGTTTCCCCTTTTTGCAAATAGTTCCCGCTATTTAATTTTAATCCTTTTTACTTTCCTCCCGCTTTTCACAAATAGATGCCCATTTTTAATAGTTACTCCCTTATTAAATAATACTCCCTTTTTGTTTAATAATACTCCCTTTTTGTTTGGGTACTCCCCGTTTTCTGCGCGTATACCAGTAAGCATGGACCCTGGATAGTACCGTGCACTCACTAGAGCTCATTCCACTATATCCATTTATTGGAAAGGCGTTCGACATAAATTTGGATACCAACGTAGGCAGATTTATAGCCTGTAGTGCAAGCGACCTCTACATTCAATGGGTTAGGGATCCGTCAACATTTATGCATATGTATCAGTGGCGTACCGTGGCCGCCCCAACCCCGGGGGGTTGAAAAGAATTCAATTTTGCCGCCCCTTCCTCAACAGCCCAAAAAGGTTGCCCCAAATTTTTTCACGGTCGTTTGAAAAAGTGAAGAGCAAAAAAAGGACTTCAGGCGCTATCGTCCTAAAAGCGTCAGCACATTTTGATGTATAGTACCATTTTTTCCAATTTTTTTATGCTTTAGCAAATTTTTCCGCCCTTTTTTATCTACAAATTCTTTTTGACGCCCCTTCGTTTTTGCCGCCCCTGTTTTTGCCGCCCCTTCTTCTTCCGCCGCCCCTTCATTTTGGCCGTCCCCTACTTTTACCCCGGGGGGCTGGCGCCCCAAAAGCCCCCCCCCCAAAAAAAATACGCGCATGTGTATAGAGGGGTTTTACTCCGATTTTGATAGGGCAGATGAAACCATGTTCAGAATGTTTAAACGGGTGAAACCAGCGGCGTAGCTGGGATTTTTTCCAGGAGGGGCAAGACTGTATGGGGCGGAGCCCAAATGCACCAAATTTCCCAGGGGGGGCGGGGTTATAGACGCATATCGTATGGATTCCCCATCTCTCTGCCCCTCCTCTCCCTCTCTCTCTCTCCCTCTTTTTTCCTCTCTCTCTCTCCTCTTTTTTTCTTGCACTAGGGGGCGGGGGCCCAAATAGGCAATGCCCCTTGCCCCCCGGCAGCTACGCCACTGGATGAAACATGACATGTTTTGTAAATGTCTCACTTCAGTTACTACAGTTATGCTGGGCAAATTAATAGCAAATGTTTGAAACAACCAAACAAATGAACAAACAAACAAACACACACATGTCATGATGTGACTTGATCAGTGGCCCGGCCCCCAACTCAAATGGCACAAAAGTTGACAACCATGAGAGTTACCAAATTGCGCGGAAAAGGGGTTATTTTTTTACCAGTAGCAATGACCTTGAAATTGGCAAAATAGGGGGTATTTAATTTGCACTGTCCGTAAAAATTGACAGTGAAATTAGGATAATAGGGGTATTTAATTTGCACTGTCTGCGAAATTTTGATAAAAGGGGTAATTGAGAAAATCAAGAAATTTTATGTCAATAGGCCTATTTAGTGTAATTGATAAGGGGTGTTTGAAATTCTAATCATTGAAAGCGGGTGTTTGAAATTCTAGTCATTGAAAACCGCAAAAAAGGGGTTGTTTTTGGCCATATTTTGTCCTCGATTTTGAATGAAAAAGAGGGTAAATTTGATGAAAAATCATTGCAAAAGGGGGCTTTTGAAAGATTTGGTAACTCTCATGGTTGTCAACTTTTGTGTTGAGTTGGGGGGGGGCGGGATCAGTGGTAATTATCTGAACACTACTATAATGCACAAAGTATGTTTTCAAGCATTCTCTTTGTTTTATTTTGTATGCGGATATCAGTTCAGTTCAGACCAGGCTCAGTCCAACACGCAAATTTGTGGTAGATTTTGACTAAATGATGACATCTGAAATATTAAATGAAAAGATTTGTATTTGACATCGCGAGTTTACGCGAGTTCGATGAATTATAGCTAATTATGTAGCAGAACGGTAAACTGCATATCCGACACTAACACTCCACATGGGTACAGGCGTAATTCTAATAGCCTAAGCACAGCATGTAAATGAATCCACACGCACCAAGAACTAAAAATCGGGGAATTTAATTTGAAAAGGGAGAAAGTAAAAATGGGAGAAACCATTCTTGAGTGTAAAAAAGGGAGATTGAAAAAGGGCAAACTATTTTTAAAACGGGAGGAACTATTTGCCAAAAAAGGTGAAACTAGTTGCAGAAAGGGGGGAAAGTAAAAAACGGGGAACTATTTGCAAAAAGGGGAAACTATTTGAAAAGGGGGAATGTCAAAAAGGGGGATTTATTTGAAAAAGGGGGAACTTAAAAAGGGGACCTATTTGTAAAAAGGGGAAAGTAAAAAAAGGGGGAAACTCTTTGAAAAGGGGGGAAGTCAAAAAAGGGGAACTATTTTAAAAGGGGAAAGGAAAAGGGGGAATGAATAAGAAAAGGGGGGATTTGGCGGAGATCAGACACCGTACTGTGGACTAATTTTTTTTCGGCTATTTGCAAAAAGGGGAAACTATTTGAAAAGGGGAAAGTAAAAAAAGGGAACTATTTGCAAAAATGGGAATCTATTTGAAAAAGGGGGAAACTATTTGAAACGGGGAATGTCAAAAGGGGATTTATTTGAAAAAGGGGAACTTAAAAGGGACCTATTTGTAAAAAGGGGAAAGCAAAGGGGGAAACTCTTTGAAAAGGGGAAGTCAAAAAGGGGAACTATTTTAAAAGGGAAAGGAAAAGGGGAATGAATAAGAAAAGGGGGATTTGGCGGAGATCAGACACCGTACTGTGGACTAATTTTTTTTCGGCTGTGTAATTAGGGTGATTAAAAATTGGGAAAGTTTTGACGATTTTTCTCATCTTACTACCCCTACCACAAAATGGTGATTTTCGGTCGAACGAGGGGCGAGGAACGAGCCCCGCGTTGAGCAGGCGGCATAGGAAGCACAACACGTGACGTACGTGGCTGGCGAAGATACAGGGCTGACAGCCCCATTCAAAATACACGGTTAGCAATTACAAATGGAAAATTAACATACTTGCAGTGGGGTACTTTGTCGAACCTCGACGGTTTTAGAGTAAGATAATTTTGCTTTTACACCACATAACAAATTTAGAATTGTTTGTGAAGATTTCATGATTATGTGTTAATCCAATGGCGACCTCAAAATTGGCGATATCGCTTCCATCACCGCCTGAGTTGAGAACGTAAAAATCCCATTTTAAAATCACCGTCTTTTTCTAAAACAGGAAAAGTCACTATTGAACAGGTGACATACGTATTATACTGTTCTCCACCATACTACTGTCAGCATGAAGTGATAAATCTTGTATATATGTACACGTGACCATTATCTTTCTTTCCATATATTTTGTACACTTGTTTCTGGCACGTGAGTGCGTGGCTTTTCGTCGTTTACGAGGGCGATGGCGAAGTGCCAATTGCTGTGGCATTACATTACGCTTACTGTATTATGTGCGCGGTGCCACTTGCCGGGGGGAAACTGGGACATTTTTGATAACAAAAACTCACATTTTCACCCATTTTCCGTCGGCAAGTTTTTCTGCCTGTCACACATCGCCCGATCGGCCCTACGTACCAGAAACGGAGGGTATTTTAGTAAACCGTTGTTATTCTGTAATATATTAACAACACATCGTATTTTTTAAAGAAAAAAAACCCCGAAAGTTCCAGTTATTTGTAGCCTATTGATTTGAGCGCGAATATAATTTACGGGTTTTACATGTATCTATGCCTACGTAAGATATCCATGATCGCTGTAAACTGCAACTTTTAAATTCGGGCATTTTTCTTGAAAAACACTTAGGGACCGTTCACAAACACTTGTAAGTGGGAGGCCTGATGCAAAAAGGGGGGCCCTGAAATTTTTTGACCCTCCTAAGGGGGGGGGGGGCCTGAAAAAAATGACAACAAATTTTCCTGGAAAAATTGAGTTTATATGCTTTTCTATGGGGTTGACCCATAATTTTCATGTCAAAAGGGGGCCCTGAAATTTTCGAGGTCGGTAAAGGGGGGGGGCCCGAAAAAATTTTGCGATAAATTTTTTTGCATCAGGCCCCCCCTACTTGTGTTTGTGAACGGTCCCTTACTGAACGACATTGCACGAATGGGGTATCAAAATGTGTATAAATAAACCATCTATTTTGTCTGAATTAAGTTGATAAACTATGGAAATTAATTTATATGTTTGCATGTTTGCTTAGGTCTATAATCCTTGGCCCAAATCTATGGTTATATGAGTTTTGAAACTTTGATGACTGAGGAGTAAGTACTTCCATTTTTTTTATCATCGTCACTATATCTACCTGTAATGAACTTAATTGTTAGCTATCCAGAATTCACAGGTCATTGAATCTTTGAAAAAAAAAATTCAAAGGAAATTATTCAAGCTTCTTCTCATGAATCAAGTATCATGGAAACCTTTGAAACAATAAGGTATACATAAATCCCGGAGATACGAATCATTTCCTATCAACAATTGATATATTATTTGTCAATTGATTGCGGTGAAATTCAGATATTTGCCTGTTCTGGGCCATTACTTTTCTATATAATATATTTGACATTGACATAACGGACACTCGTGTGTACCATGCACTTTTGCATTTTAATACTTAGTGTTCCTTATTACTGAAGCCTTAACGATTTCGGTCAAATTTTAATTTGACCATTCTTTGCCAAAAAGTTATACGATATTATTAGTAACAATGTCAGGAAAGTTTTCTGGTCAATTTAAGCCAAACTAATGAGGTAAAATGAAGGAAAAACAGCCGCTTAACTGTTGGGCTCTAATGGGGATTTAAAGTCATAATATGGCTTAAATTCAAACAGGCTCTGTTGTCCTAAAATCACACTGAATTTGGTTGAATTCAATAAAAAAATTGACCGAACTCATTTTAAAAGATCGTACATTACGATCTTTAAAAAAAGCAAAACAAGCAAAAAAAACCCCACTTTCAACCATATTTTCACTGTTTTTGAAGCCAATTCTAGCACTTGTTCAGTGGGATCATGAAAATCCCTCTCTGACATTACAAAATCCACCAGTCCTATACAGCGCCTGGTTGGCCGCTTGACCCCCTCCTCTAGGAACAAGAACTTGTTCTAGCCAATTCTTGATCATTTTCAACACATTCAACCAAAAATAATGTTCATTGGACTTCCTGTATATTCCCGAATTTGGCGACTTTTAGATCCAAACGGAGAGAGCCTTCAGACGCGTAGCCGAGATTTCTTGATTTGTCGGAACATCAATCTGTTAAATAAAGATGAAAGGGGTGTCTGAGGGGCATGTGTCCATTAAGAAATGTTTCAAAATGAAGGCCCAATTGAAGCCCCTCACTTGATGTACTTTTTTTCTCTATTTGTGTGTACAATTTTTGTTGTTTTATTGAAAAAGTTTGAAATATTTTTAAACTGGACCATTTTTCACTAATATTACTTTTTTAAAAAGGTGCCCACAAATAAATTATTTTGCCCACCTAGTAAATTCAACCAGCCCATTGCCCTAAAATGCACACCCTATTTATTATTGCTTGGAAGTATTTTACTAGGGGAGCTAGAACCACATCCTTTGCACCCCCACAAAACCGAACCACACCAACCTTTTTGGGTTCCTGAGATGACCTATAAACATAATCAGGTCCTAACTAGGACGTACCGTTCTTGAGTTATAACCAACAAGGTCAAAGGTCACGTTTCTGGCTCTATGGGGGTAAAAGCATCAAAGTGCTCCGATTTTGCCAAAAGAGGTGTAAAAATAGGATTGCACCACTTTGGGTGTTTCGTTACGTAGGTAACACAGCAAAATAGGTCAAGGTCAATATGCCTCAATGGTACTTGACCTATTTTGCTGTGTTACCTAGGTAACGAAACATCATAAATGGTGTAATCCTATCCTTATTTGAATTGATTTTATCAAAACGAACATTTTGATACCTCTTTTGTCAAAATCGGAGCACTTTGATATTTTTGACGCCTATAGGGCCAAAAACGTGACATTTGACCTTTTTGATTATAACTCAAGAACGGTAGGTCCTAGATATGTCAAACTATACATTTTCTGAATCCTTGTGACTAGAGGAATGAATGCCCCCCTGCCACCTGACAAAAAATGAAAGAACAAAGTGCCCCTCTGACAAAAAATGAAAGAGAAAATCAGTGGGGCAAAGGAATAGAAAAGGATAAGGAGCCCCTTTTCTACCAAAATTCACCCCGATCATGAGCCAAAATAGTGTAAAAACATTGTAAAGATAAAGCCCTTTCCATCCTGATAATGAGCGAAAATCCCAAAATTTAGCTCGCTACGCGCCCACATCGTCCCAAAATTTTATTTTGCCCCCCCCCCTACCAAGAAAGCTGGCTACGCCCCTGATTGGAATGGTTTTTAATACAATTTGAGCAAGTTTGAAATTTGACCCTATGCCAAGTTCGATGACCATTTCCCCCTGCCAGTTATATTTTTGGGAACATCCTGATTATGGTTTTGGGTAATTTCAGGAACCTAAAAAAGTTGGCTTGGTTCGGTTCTGTGGGGGTGCAAAGGAGGTGGTCCTAGCTCCCCTAGTATTGGGCCTCGCACCATATAATACCACACAATTTGATTTGATTTATTTGCGTTACAACTTAGAGTAGGAATAAATATCAAAGAGTATGAAGCTAACATTATTTTTGAGCAATTTCCACAAAAATTCGAGTTAAAATCTTGATTCGAAACAAATTCACTTATTCACTTCACTGTAGAGTTAAGAGTCGTGGGAAAATTTCCTTGTATTAACATTGATAATGGTCCTAACAAAGGCTTCTCACTAGGATAGTTCATCACAATATGAAGCAAAATATTATTGATAAGGCTGAAAGTCAAAACGTGTTACCTGTTCAGACTCCCTGTTCATGGTTTATTATTAATGTTCAAGGCAGATATAATATACAAACAAACTGGAAAAATCGAGCTGCATACCTACCAAAATATTGTTGGTTATGGTAGAAGATATTTTGGTAAAGTGCAATGGCGTAGCTTGTGGCGCCCATGCTTAAGGATTCATAATGCCCCCTATTCTTGAAACAATTGCGCGCCAAATTTGAACAAATAGGGCCTACCACTAATTAAATTAAATTTGGTTATAGTGAAGTTGAATATCGGTCTTCCCGAACATTTTGACTTTCATCGCCTGGAATCGATGCGATGCTGAATTGGTCGCTTCGGCGCCCCACTAGGGGTGGCGCCCAGGGCAAGTACCCCTTACCCCCTCGCTACGCCATTGATATGGTGTTTTGAATGAACCATGGAGGCTTAACAAATACCTTTTAACACATAAATGAATAGGAACTCTTATTTGGTGGCATGCACCCTGTATTTTCCCCATATGACATGTGATGTATGTCCATTGAAAAGCCCTTTCAATGGACATACATACTCACATACCCACAATATGTCCCTATTTATAAAGCCGTTTTGATATCAGAAGGACATCCTTCGTATTCAGAATGTAATTCGATATGTCTGACGTGCTCTAATGTCCCACAAAAAATACTGTGCAAACGTTCATACCCCAGCCCTTAACCACGTAACCGTGACCATATCATTTTTGCCTCGTTTTTCTATCTGATCCTGTGTAATATACTGGGGTTACCCAAAAAGGTGGTTTTGTTACATTTTGATGTGCAGCTTGGATTTCAAAACACTGTCTCTTGAATATTCCTTCACTTAGAAGATTCAATTAGGTCTTAAATTGAGGCTAATTTATTCTATATTACTCATGTTTTTAACCTGTTTTAAAATAATTTGTAATTATTTTCTTATGACGTTTGGCATGAAATGTGCCAAGGGTGGTTGAGGATTAGGAGGAGGAGGATTAGGAGGAGGGATTCGTATCGTTGATCTAAAACCCCCATTAAAATTTGAATCTAGTAAAAAAATGTCTAAATGAACTCCCAGACATCTAAACCAAGTAAATAAATACAGAAGGTCATTTAAAAGAATAATACTTGCTCAGAATGATTGTAAATATGGAAAAAAGAGGTGGGGTTAAATCCCACCTACTTTGTGATTGCTTTTGCCCGCACTCTCTCATTTTTAAACCGATTTCCATTTTTTTTAAAAAGGTGTCAAAATGCTCAGGAGGATGAACCACTTCAAATGAGACGTGTAGGTAAAATGTTTGAATCATTTCATTTTTTACTATGTAACACAAAGGTACCCCAGGTTGTGACACAGGACCATCTTTCTTTCCATATATTTTGTCCACTTGTCTCTGGCGCGTAAGTGCGTGGCTCTGCTTCGTTTTAGCACGATGGCGTAGTGCCCCTGCGTAGTGCCCATAATAAAAACGGGAATAAAAACTCACCTTATCACCGATTTAGGAGCCAATTCTTGACCGATTTCAACTAAATATAGTTTATTGCAATTCTCGTATATTCCTCAATCATCCGTATGAATTTGGCGATATTTAGATCTAAACTGACGTAGCCTTCAATGTACATACATACTCACATACTCATAAACTCACCCCAACACCCGCACAACAGTTCCCTAATTATACGTAGTAAAACTACCGGTATGCTAACTGAGTACATGGGAGCGATCACTAAAACGGGAAGCATCACTGAACATGTGATACCGAATTGCTATTTACATCGTTTAGTTTTGTATGCGCATAGCGACAGACACTAAGAGATCATAATATCCATTTTATGGAGACGTTTTTGCATACACAGCCTTCAAGTTGAGTGTTTACAGTTGCAGGGTATATAGTATGTATGTATACTAATGAAGGACCAGTTTATATTTTTAATTACAACATTTTATTCGGAAAAAGAGAAATCATCAGAAAACAAAATCACTCAAATGCAACTTTACATTAACGGTTCAACAAATAACTTACAAAAATAAACATAAACATAATTATTGGCAACTCGTTAATGCATTGGCAGTATAAATTTGGGCGTACATATTTCTTTCCTACCGAATCTTTGTACTGGGTTTTGTAGTCGCTCAGCTGATGGCTGAGCGATTGCAAACTATTTTTAGTTCGCTATGCGCATACAAACTATTTAGCTGATGGCAAACTATTTTTGTTAGGTGAATTATTTCGGTAGGAGATACTTTTCCAAACCACCCAAATTTCCTAATTTGCATATGCAAACTGAGCACACATTTTCGTCCCAAGAGCTTCCAAACAGAGAACAACAAGCAGCGAATGTCTCCACCACAGTCTTTGATTACACTACACGGTTGAGTGCATAGCAATGTAGGAGCTGTGAAGCTTCTAGCTAAAAAATGGGCCTCTTTGATTGTTTTTGTCGAAACCTCAAGTGTTCCCTTCATCCAATCAGAATTGTTTTTTATATCAAACGAAAGCTAACACTTCCCCCTAAAACACTTTTAGTCATTAGGTCAACAGATAACACAATTCAATGTAATAGCAAGGCGAATGTGGAAAATCTGTTGAAAACTACCTATCCAAGCACATTTTTGGACCAAAATGTAGGTGTTAAAAGTCAAAACCTCAAGTGTTCCTTACAATATTTTTCAAATTTTATGTCATTAAATGAAAAAGCACTTATATTCTCCATACACTAGAGTCGCTAGAATGAGCAATGGTCAATTCTCTTTAAATTTCAAATATTGTGCTAAAAGTTACTATTTTCGCTTGCTTTGTCATACGGTTGTAAATTCAATGAACTATGACTTTAAAAAAGAGCGCTTAATTACAAATTGATATGTAGTAATCTGAGATATTTAATTTTGCACTAAATGTAAAACTTAGGATGTAAAATAAACAATTATCAGTATCCATTTGAAAAATATCTTGGGCATCCGTCTCTTTATGCCAAATTTTCCGACAGTATGTCACGTTGCGGAATGATTCAAGGAGCGTTGTGGAATGATGCTGTGTGTAAAATCCCATAGAAAATGAAAAGCAGTCCATGTCCATATGACAAAAATGTTGATTCACATTAAAATTCAAGAATTTTTCCAACACCACCCCATAATGTCATACAGAAATCTACGCCACTGTTAATAAAGGACAATTAGTCACAAGCAGGGCTCAAATCTAAATGTTAACAGTAGCACTTAAGGATACATTCTCTTGGGTCATGACCTTGACATAGTAATATTTTTGACACGAAGACATGCATATCCTTCATATAAAATAACATGAATCCTGAAAAGAAGTGCCAATGTGCCATTTCCCCCTATTTTGTCTCCCGTTGCTAATGAAAACAAACCCCGATTGTATTGCGCGAGGTCCATATTCCAAATACTATCTTAGTTTCGAGTCCAGACTGCATGTGGAAATTTAAAAAAAAGCAGCGAGTGCTAGAATCAATGACCTACTTCATACACTCCCAGTCCCAATCAGAGTCTGAAAATAAAAACAGCAATGGAAAAATAATAATATATAAATCTTTCCCTTTCAGTTGCAATATAACTTTCGTATTTCCGATGATTATATCTAGGCCAAATTTGATGTTTAATATGGCAAAAACATCCCATTTTAGCTCTCAAAATTGCAAAAGAGAATGTACCCTTAACTTCTGCGTGTATAAAATTTAATACTAGACTATCGTCTATCGTTTTCTTTTTCGCATTTATTGTAACATTATAATTATTTCCGGAAAAAATCGCAATTGTAATGTTTCTGTCTGCCGTGCAACTTTTAGAGTTACACGCCCGACTGGAAAGTGCCCAAAAAAGTTAAGATCCAGCCCTGATCACATCAGATATATCTTAATCACTGTCTTAGCTTGTTTCATAGCTTTTCATTGCCTTGGTTTTACAAGTACGATTCCAATTTTCCACGACGACGGACATCACAAGTCCAGCAATGGAATCCTCCTCCAAGGGAGTTCGCGAAACGTAAGGAGACTGGAATAGTCTTGATACCCAGCTTCTCAAACATCTCAATGGTGGACTTTTCATTTTTGTCAACGACGACACGAGTGGGGTCCAGCATTAAGACGTTCATGGATAACCATTTGGAGGTAATCCAGAGGGGGTGATCTGAAATGAAATAAAAAATAAAAACCATACGATGGCTTCTGTCTCAACCTTTAGAGTATTAATTTGTCTTTGCTCTTATTACTCCCGTTAGTGAATTGGATAGCTTTCGGCTGCTCTGACTTTACCAGTCTATATTCGCTGGCGAAGTGATGTAAAAATCGGACTAACTACCATAGCAATATGGTTTAAAAAAATTTATACATTTGGCTTTTATTGTCAAAATAATTTAATCGTAGAACGTACCATCGGGCATCATAGGTTTTGGTGGATGGACGATCCTCCAACCTGCTTTCTTAAACATCTCGATCTGGTTGCATGGTCGGTCTGGATTAGCAAGTACTATACCGGGACCAATGATATTGAAGGTAGCATCGATATGCAATGGATAAGGATGATCATCAAATGAGAGAACATGGATGTTGTATTTGTCTCCAAGATGTCTCCGCATCCATTCTATGCCCATGTTATTAGTTACCTGTTACACATTGAAAATACAGTAATTTAGGTACTCGTCTCTACGTTTTTCCCTTAAGACAGACGCAGCGGCAATTTTGCGGTAGTATTTTTCTATTTCGGCAGAACTTGCCGCAGCGACTAAATGTAGTGTTGAATTCATTACGCGCGCCAAAGTCATTTGTCTAGCTCGTTTGACTGGTATGGGTGCGATACCCAGGCAAACGAGCACCGAGACAACTGGCTTTGATGTGGGTAGTGAAGTCGACACTGTATATCAACCACTGGGTACCACTAATACTCGGATATCAATAATTTTGGCAAGGACGCAAACACGGACACACTAAGCAGGTGTTACAGAATTTTTAGCTGGTGAGAAACCCTGGGGTGAGAAATAAACCGCTGTATCTGTCGCAGTGGGAAAATTCCCGCAAAACGTCGGAAAACGGAAAACAGTGTTTGCCACAACAGAAAACCACATGCAAAATTGCGGATTACACCAATCTTTTCAGCGGAAAATCGTAGCAGATAGGCCCGCCCTAGCGGAAGAAGGTGATTTGGAGCAACTTTTAGTATAAACTGTACGGGCATGTATATACAAACCTGACTTCTCTGCGCAAAGATATCCTTGCCAGCTCGTATGAAATCAGCAGCATCGAAGCAAGGCTCAAATTCCGTGGTGACAAAACGACCCTGTGTGACAAGCTTTTTGCGCTCTTCAACACTGTATTTCACGTATTCCTTTGCAAAATGAAATAATTATTTTGAATATGAATTTTGCATATTTGCTATTCCGATTTTACATCGTACACAAGATAGATAAACAAAGAATAAAATTAAGGATCAAATATCAAAATTGCTCAGATCTTGTTAGAAATCACGCCAAAGTATTGCTCTGATCGTAGCGAGTCAGAAAAAGTATGGTTTGAACTATTTGAGATGTATGGTGCTCGAATTATATGCAAAAAGGTCAAAGGTCGTAATTTGGCCTACCTAAAAAACCGCTGTAATTTTTCATAAAAAATTGTCACTATAAAATGGCCTAATTAATGATACCTAATTCAAATTTCAAATAAAGAATAGTTTGCACCATTTAGGATGTCTCGTTACAAAAGTAACTGAATGTAAAAACATGGCCTTTGACCTTTCTGCTTAGAACTCGAGAACTCTACGCTACAAAAAGACCAAACTATACTTTTTCTGAATCTTTATTACCAGAGGAAAATATTTGTGTGGCTTGAACCATACTTGAACAATGACCCCCTGTGGAGCCCAAATTTCGGTCTTTGATCTTTTTGTTTGTACTTTGCAGATAGACTAAGACTATACCTTTTCTGATTCGTTTTGACCAGAGCAATAACTTGATGTGGTTTTGAACACAATCTGATTAAACTTTTTAGGGACATAACTCAAGGCGCATGGTGCATTTTTGCCACCAACTTGGTTCCTGCATTAATATAAAAAGAATGCACATAATAAAACACCGTACACTCTGCAACTACACTAATTTACCTCATCATAAAGTTCATCACTCATCTGGGGCTTAGGAGCAGCAGTCCATTTAGCGCCACCATTGAAGTATTCTTTGAGAAGCGACCTGTAGGCGCGATATTCAAAGAATCTGCTACGCCACGCCATAGGACTCTCTATTATCTCATCACCGATGACAATAAGAAGATCCCGAGGTATTGCAACATGACCTGTATTTAGTTATAAGAACATTTCTTTCTCATTTTTAATAAGTAAGTAAGTAAGTAAGTAAGTAAGTAAGTAAGTAAGTAAGTACTCATATTCACTACATTATGGAGACTGTAACGAGTTCAGCACTATCCTTTTGGAGACACATTTCCATATGGAGACATACATAGTGTCTCCACATGGAAATTTTGGCAAAATGTTCCTGTTGCTTCCTAATTCATGCAGACAAAATTTGGAAGAATTAACACAGGTCATGTGTTGTTGAGACATGTCCTTACAGACCCTAAGTAACTGCCTGTAAAAGTCTGTAAATCTGCTTAAAATCACTGAAAATGTCTAATTCAAACTTCAATAGCGCCCTCGATGGCCACACAGGGCAAGTCTCCACAGAGTGGTGCTCATCTCATATCATGTTAGTTCCGTCTACTCTATGTAACTGTGTCTCCATAGGATCTCCGTAACTTCACTGCAATATTATAGGCCTATCTAGCATGGTAATTTGGACTAAATTATTATCAGGGGTGGGGTGGAGGAGGCTTCACCCTGTTTCCCCCAATGAAAATGTCTATGGAAGGCTTGATTCAGCCCCTCTTGCCTCCTGCCCCACCTCTGCCCTCACCCATTTCCAAAAGTCTTCAAAGGTATGGTTACTCCATTGCATGAATTCTACGCAATGTGGAAGGCTTTCCCCCTCTTCAGGGCCCGATTTATACCTTCCCTCATGGCCCTGGGCCAGGGTGAAATCCTGGGCCCTGGCTGTAGCTGCGGGAGCGGCCTTCCCCCCACCCTATGCACGGAAGGTCTGACCCTAAGTTTTCGCCAACTATTGTGATGGTCACTATATTTTATATTTTACAATATTTTATTTTCTTATAATAATTTTTCATATATTTTTATTCTCTGGATTTTGGGTCCCCGTAGATCTCGGGTCCTGGACCCGGACCCAAGCAGCCCTGTGGTAAATCCGGCCCTGCCCTGTTGCCCCCCCCATGAAATGAAAGTTTATGTAGGTGTATATTCAGCCCCCTCTTGCCCCATCCTGTCTCCCCCCCCCGGGTCTGGTTAAGCCACTTGAATTAAATGATGATTAATAATAACTTGCATGGAGCTACCTGTTGCATGCTGATGATTGATACACAGTCACCTGCACATACTTCTTCAGCCATCACTTCCACTCACTGATAGGGTGTCACAAAAAGTGATCCTATCAAAAATAGTCTGTTTCGAAAATCAAATGGCTTCAAAGGTCAATTTTTTTATGTCATATTTTAGTATAAAGACCAGCCTCTTCAATGCTTTTTGTTTCATCGCGATAGCGTTTGTCAATCCGGAGAAATGCGCCATTTTCCGCATGATAGCAAAATCCAGTTTGTGCCACTTTTTCTACATGTATTCAATGGAGGTGGTCATGTAGAAGGAAGAGGACATTAAACAGTTGAACAGAACTTTAATTTCTCATTCATTCTGAAACTATAAATTTCATTTTTCAAGAGCAGTAATAAAGACTTTTAACTTTTTAACTAACAGTATCAGATGCCTGATTTTCACCTGATTTTACAGACGTTTACATCATCATGTGGATTTTGTTGCAATTACATTCTGTTTGAGTGCAAGTGATGCAGCACAGAATGTTCAAATTAGGTAGGCCTATATCAAATCCAAAGTATGGAAAGAGTACAATATTATTATTTATGACTTAGATAGCATAATTTCGAGATATTTTGATATTGATTTATTAAAGATTTTACCAAGAGAAATGTTTGAAAATAAACTGTTATTGATTTTGTGAGCATGTCCTTGTGTTCTTTGTACCATCTGTAAGTACCGTTGTTAAACCATGATGATTGCAGCCATAATACAAAAAGTGGCACAAACTGGATTTTGCTATCATGCCGAAAGTGGTGCATATCTCCGGATTGGAAAAGGCTATCGCAAAGAAACAAAAAGCATTGAAGAGATTGGTTTTTGTACTAAAATATGACTTCAAAAAAGTTCGACCTTTCAAACCATTTAATTCCCAAAACAGACCATGTTTGATTGGGATCACTTTTTTGTGACACCCTGTGTATCACTTCATCAGTTGTATCTACTGGTTTTAACAGTGCCTGTGGTGGAAGTCCGGAGTCCGGTTGCTATCTACCGTTCAATATGGACACTATATGTATATACATTATAACATCTATACCATGGACGGCGCAAGCAGGGGAACAGGAGGATGCCCCCGCCCCACTGAATTCTGAAGGAAGAATAAAATGGAGGGGCAAAACAAATCATGTCAGGGCTGATATAAAGGGTGTCCCAATAAAAAGTTGACCCTAATAGCCCCCCCATTTTCAGGTCTAATAGTAAACGTTATGCAAATTATTTTTACATAATATGTAAAAAGTGTAGTTTACTAGCTTTATAAAATAGAAAACACCATGAAATTCGGTTCAGAAATGACGGAGTTACAACTACTTTAACAAAGCGGCAAGTTAGGGAAAATTGGGATTGTCTATGCTACCATAGACTGTAAAAAGCAGTCCATGATCAGACTTAGCATCTTTATTAGCCTACACTGGCTATCCAAGCTTGTGCATTTTCATAGTATGAGCTTGGAACGGTCCATGGATTTCCCATGGATTAGCATGTGTCCCTGACGGACCAACCTGGGTAAACAAACAAACAAACAAACAATATTATTTCACTTTTAGCAATTCAATTAAAAAACTGTAGTGTACTAAATATTGGTAGACAGAAAAGGCAAAAAGACAGACGTTTGGAGTTATGAATAAGAGAGTTGACAGGAAGTTGAAGGAGTTAGATTGTTATGGACACGATGGGTGCAAGCGCGAAAATGTTAAAGGTCAGGTCAAGGTCATCCGAGGTGAATTGAGTACATAGATTGTCAGATTGTAGATCACAATTCTGAGCTAAAATTGTTAAAGGTCATTTGAGGTCGGCTAAGTATATATTGTTGGATTGTCAGAATGTTCAAAGTTGTGTCAAGCGCATTTGATGTCAACTGAGCATTGATAGTCGGATTGACATAAACGTGGCGCATGTATAATCACAATTATTAAAGCGCAAGGTCATGTCAAGGTTGGCAGTTACTGATATAGATAGTTGGATTGTCATGAAACTTGGTTGAGATGAGCGAAAACACTTGATTCATGCACTCGACTCCACTTTACAGATTTTTACTAAAGTCCACCCCAATGTCAATAAAAATTCCCTTTAAAAAGGAAAGCCAGCCTCAATGTAGAAGAGGTCTTGTAATTAGTTTGGGTCCCCCTGAAAGGCATTTTTAGGATCACGCTTACATCCATCATGGTTATGAGTCCACCAAACCATCAATGATGCGAACATGCACACTGAAACAGCAAAAAACATTAGCTCCTATAACTCCTGATCCTGCCAACTCTTTAATTCATTACTCCAAATTGTTCTTTCTTTTTGTCTTATTAACACTGCATTTTTGTTAGTTAATTGGCTATAATTTTAATTCGCAATGTATAGTTTACTATAGTAGCTAGTGGCAATCACATTATAAATGTATTTAATCAAAAGGACTGATCACTATACAATCTTCACTGTATTTTTCTGAATGTGTTGATTGTTAGTCCGAAACTCCTGCGAAGCTATGAACATGGTATCTGACCTAATCCATTCTATAGTCTGCATTGTGTGTTTTCTCTTCAATCATTTTGTTGAATGTAATTTTATGATGAAATAAAAAAGATAGAAAGTGGATTTACTTTAGTTATGTTTCATTTTATTTATAATTAATAAATAAGTTATTAAATTAAAACGGCAGTTTTTAGTTAATTGGCGATAGTTTTATATTAATTCGCAATAGTTTATAGTAGATAGTGGCAAGCACATTATAAATGTATTTAATCAAAAGGATTGAGTACTCACTGTATCTTCACTTTTAATAAATAAGTTCTTAAATTAAAACGGCAGTTTTTTAGTTAATTGGCTATAGTTTTATATTAATTCGCAAAAACTTTTTTTTACTGTCTTTGAATGTGTTGATTGTTAGTCGTAAACTCATGCGAATGGACATGGCATCTTACCTACTCCATTCTATAGTCTGCACTGGGTGTTTTCTCTTCATTCATTTTGTTGAATGTAATTTAAAGGAGTATTTTGTGATCATAGCATCCTCTTTTTATGACATTTTTCAGTAGACATCTACGAAAAAAGCTTATTCCCAAAATTTCAGTTGATTCTGATTTTGCGTTTACAAGTCGCTGTTGTAATTTCGTTCTGGTATACCAGAACGTAATTCAAATTTGACGATATTTTTGCTAAACATATTAATCTGCAAGAAATCATGTAGCCAGAGGTTTCCAGTGCACTGCAAAAATTGTGTCTAGCATGGAGACATGTCTTCAGAAGACATGTCTTGATTTAGCGTGATAGCGTCTTTGTGCAAGTCACATACTGGTATCATAACCACATATCTTGTCGTTAGTCGTGACTTTATGCATATGAGTCATGTCTAGTTTAGAGACATAGGAAATTGCGATAAAGACACGACTCGAAGCATAGTGACTTGTTTGAAGTCACTTATTCAATAATGTGTCTTTAATTAGGACATGAAGTAAGACATGTCCCATTCTGATCCTATAATTAAGACATGACTAAGTTAAGGCTAGCTACATACACGACTTGTTGATGTCTTGTAGCTAGTCATGTCTTAGATAAGGACATAGCTCAAAGCCCTGTCTTTCCACAAGTCATGTCTCCATGCAAGACATGACTTGCATAAGGACATGGCTAAAAAGTGGCTTCAAAGTCGCGTCTTAAAATAGTGTCCTCAGATAAGACACAATTTTTGCAGTGTGGTATAAAAATCTCAACTTTTTTTGAGAAAAGTGGGGGATGAGGCTGTAGATCACGAAATGCCCTTTTAATGAATCAAATAAAAAAGATAGAAAGTGGATTCACTTTATTTGTGTGTCATTTTATTTATAATTAATAAATAACTTATTAAATTAATAAAGTAAGACAATAATTTATTTATTTACCTATAGGTGCATGTCAAATGGGGTACATTGTTCAATACTATAGGCCTATAGGCCTAAATTATGTCCATATTATAGCTAGGCCCTAAAAACTTTATTTTGCATCGGATTGTTCCCGTTGAAAAGACAAACTGCATGTTTAAGATAGCAATGATTTCATTAATAACATTTTGAGTCATTTTATCCATAAAACGATACAGGATAGGATAGATAATTTACTTCAGTGACTTCAATACGGTCCACATGATGAAGATTTTGATTCTACAATATTAGATATGCAACCAAACATATAATGTACATGTATCATGCTGTGCTCAGTAATCAAGGCTACAGCTTCACTGACCATGGAAATGCCACTGATATGACTCATCATTGGTGATATTCTTCCGTTGACCTCTATAATCTGTGGTTGACCATGTTGATATGCTGTGGAACTATTATTCTTACATGTAGGCCTAACCTATAACTATTAAAGTCATAATTAATTCAAACATAACTTTGGAAATACTCACTCATTTTCGTTCGTTGAAACGGAAAAAAATACTTCTTTTCCTTACAAATCGAATAGCAAGAATTTAAAACATTTTCACCACAAAAAGTAAAATAAAATAATTCATGCCAATACCAATAGGCTATATATAATCTTTTGTTTAAACAAAGCTGATCTACGAAACAAATGCCAGCCTATCGGCTGGCGAAAAGAAATCTATGCTACACAGATGGGAGCCATGCGTGGGGATGGATGTGGGTATGTTTTTTTTTGTGAGAAATCCTTTAACATGAGTCTAGAAAATAATCCCAAGACATGGATCTCCTTCGAAAATGTTCAAGTTCCCCCGCTACGCGCAAAAAAACTCACCATGTGAACACCCCCCCCCCACACACACACACCCCCACACACATATATATATATATATATAATAATAATAAACAAAATTTGTTTCACAAAATCTAAGAATATATTGTTGAAAATAGACAGAACTCTACGATTAAAACAAATGGTCTCACCCAGGAGTAAAATATAAAAATTGCCTCGCCGAGGTGTTAACAAATTTGCTTCATGAAGGTGCTAAAGGGGGGGGGGGTGCGGGGGTGCAACGCCCCCACTCCGATATCTAATGGTGTGTACCTAAGATGATATGTGACACAATCTGGTCCATGGAGGCCAAAGGAAGCATTTATGAAAATTCAGTTCCTATACAAACATAAAGCTATCATATACTGAAAACACGAAAGGTCTAGCATGCTTGGTTCTAAAGTTCTGAAGATTTGTGATATATATTTTCTATTTTTTATTTTCTATTACGCCATGTTTGTGCCTTTACTCAATTCTAAATTTGCTGCCTTTGTCCTCCATGCAGGCCCGTAGCCAGGGGGGGTGGGGGGTGCGACCAAAAATGGCAATGCCCCAAAAAGTCCATTTTTTTTACACAAAAAGTCCAATTTTCGAGCGTATCGAGCGAAAAAATAGGGTTTTTTTATGCCTTTTTGGTCCAAAAATGTCCAAATCCGCCCCCACCAGTCCAACAAGGTCCAAATTTTGAAAAAAGGTCCATTTTTTTTCAAAATCAGCACCCCCCCAAATAAATCCTGGCTACGGGCCTGCTTCCATATGAACCAGATCGTGTCACATGGTTCCAAAGCCCAGCAACCTGATATTTTTAAGACAATTAAAATTGTCTTGTGTTAATATACCATATAGCAAATGCAAAGTTATGTGGCTGTCAAATGGACAACATTGCTAGCTCAATTTTATAAAATCAAATCTCAGTTTTGCAAGACTGGAGAGTTTTAAAGCTATTGTTGCGCTGACCCCTCAATTAACATTAATTAACAACAGAACAGACAAGACTGCAGTGATAAAAGCATTCAGAGAGATTTCTTTCAAAGATTAATTATTGTATTCTTATCTTACTTAGGAGTTAAGTACTTGAAACCCATTTACTTTGAATATTCATATCTTAATTATGGGCTTAATACTTAAAACCTGTTTGATTTGGAAGATTTTGCATACAATCCATTTTATTACCAGTAGGCCTACTTGGTTTCAATGATTCAAATTCTTGAACCAATATAATTGCAAACCAAAGACAAATATAAAACTATGCAATACAACGAATATACTATAGTACATCACAAATAATATTTCTTAATAGTATTCCACATCAAATATTATTAAATGTCAGTATTATTTTATCAACCTAACAGTAAAAATTGTTTTAAAAATTGCCATCCTTTTGTACAAAAGATATGCCTCACATGAAGTAACTTTCATTTTTTGTAAAGTAGGCCTAAATAACTTTTATAGCCCCAACTTATTTCCTTTAATCACTGCGTTGTCTTTTTTAAAGACATTTCTTGTTAGAATTGTGTGTGATCCATAAAGGTCATGATGCAGTCATGTCTACAGTAGAATTCACCGCGACCTTTCGGGACTTAAACCCCATTAATATTAAAAGCTATTAAACCAAGATAACACTCAGTGAAAACAGCTCAACTGATTAAATCAGATCTTCTCTGGTTGTGCACATGTGTCTGTTTTATATGTGCGGTATCGCAATGAGCTGGTATTTGTAGCTTCAGTTGGGTAAACGATTATAAAGGAAACACAAGGAAACAATGGTATGTGGACATTTCTTCACGAAATGAAACAATGGCCTGCTTTTTGTTAACCAGCATTCTTGAAAATGAGCAACATAATGATTGTTGACTTAACACGGTTTGGAAATAATTTCTTCATATTTTTGGTGTTATCTGTCGTTTACATATCCTTCCTAAAACACCAAAGTACGAATATTTTCAAACATCTAAATTAGCTAAAAATTTAGGACATGTTACAAAACTATATTTTCTAGAATTTTAGAAGAGTACTTTTAATATTGGCCGGTTATTTTTCACACAGCGACGTTAAACTATAGTTTATAGGCAATGTACTATTACCTATAACATACACTAAAACACCAAAGTACGCATATTTCCAAACATATAAATTAGCTAAAAATTTAGGACATGTTACAAAACTATATTTTCTAGAATTTTAGAAGAGTACTTTTAATATCGGCCGGTTATTTTTCACACAGCGACGTTAACTAGGCAAATCCCCATACTTTTAACGTACGCTATTTGTAGAGGTCACGCGTCAATGGTAAGAGCACTGTGTATTGTGTATAGGAAAACGGACAGTAACTGCAGTATGTACAGAGTTCGCAGCCTGAGTTTGTATAGGGGTGTGTGTGTGTGTGGGGGGGGGGTGCCAATTATCAATTCACAGCTTCATATTAAGAGTGGGCTGTACACGGTTATAAAAATGGTGTTGTTAAAATGATTAGAGCACTGAGCTGCAAGCACTAATGCCCACAATTTCATCGACAAGATACTACATTTATCCGATTTTGAAACAAGTGCCAAGTTCTTTCATAGAAGTCGTGCTCTTGTCACTGAATGCTCAGTGGATAACAATGGGGGGGGGGGTTGAATAGGGCAATAAAAACAAAATAAAACAAAAAATAGATTTCACAATTGCTTCGGAGAACTTTGATTCGTATCATAACTACATTTTTATTTTCAATTGACCTGTGTACAGAACACATACATCTATCAAAATGCACAGAATATATATAAAGGATGATGAGGTTATGGATATGGTCACCCGAAGTCTGAATAAGTCGGTATGAGTTGAGTACAACATAGATGTGTCATATTATTTCACAGAAATTTATTGATGTAGGCTATTCATTGCAGGAAAATGAAGAAATCACTGATAACAAATGAACACAAACACAAGGTAGGCCTTATGTACCAGCTTTCCATGTGTATGTGTACGTTTTAAGCCTTAGAGCCACAGATTTAGCATGTTGATGGCCAACCAAAATAAAGGCTCAGTTTAAGTTTTTTGTAGCATATTTATGTTTTTTGTTTGTTTGATATTTACGAGTTTGTCATTTCATTTGGGGCATCAGCAGGACGAGCATGGCTATAGATGGATTAACAGTGCAACACAATATGGAGCTTAATAAGTCACACTCACAGATTTGTTTTTCATAAAAGTAAAATTGTCTATATCTTGCAGAAACATCAATACAATATGACTCAAATACCTGCAGGACAATCTATAAATAATTGAGAGCAGTATTGCCAAGGCCTATTTTTCCATGTGGTTCCGTTTTGCCCCGGGGGTCCGTTATGCCCCACCTTCCCCTACAGATCTAAGAAAAAAAAGGAAATCGACCTACCGACCCATTCCTTTCTACCCCATGTCTGGGCAAACAAACACTTTTTTTGTTGGCCTAATTGCAGATCCTATAAAAAAAGTTGACTCTTTCCAAGACCCAATCAGTTCTGACTACCAAGATTTACAAATTCCAGTTCCCACAACCCACATTTGTATGGTAAAATTCAGTTCCCTAATTTGTAACGGCGCGGTACCTATCCATCAAAAAAATTGAGTGCTTATCCATCAAAAAATTGAGTGCCCTCCCCCTACCCCGGGCTATAATACACCTCCTAGTCTAGTCCGAATAATCAGACCCAGAACAAAATATTAATTTCTGACATGATCGTGCACTGCTAGTCGGGAGCTTGTCCTTTTTAAGGACTCTTCTTGTTACATGTTATTTCTGAATGTATGCACATTGCACACTGCTCAACCAGACACGAAAGTTTGGACCACTGATCGTTTGCTGATCATCAGCCCGGGATCATCAGTGACCTTCAGACGGGCCTTCAGAAACCGGATCAACGTAATTAGCCGGCGTGACAAAATACATGAATAGGTAAGTATAAAGGCAAAGGCTTTTAAACTGTTTCACTTTTTATAACGTTATCATCATCGTCATCATTCATGACCATGTTTGTCCATTTTACATCATAAGCTTACATGATTTTTTTAATCTTTAAAGGCCCTTTCAGTGATTTCAAAAAAAAAAAAAAAAAAATGGAAATTTGTCAGAGTTGCTTAGAAATAAAGAATAAGTCTACAGAATTTCATTAAACCACTTTTCCCTGAATACATCGACAAATTAGTCAAAAACAGAAGTTTTAGAAAGGTTTTCTACTTCAACTCTGAGAAAATCGAGATTTTCGTACAGTGCGCATCCCAATCGACTGAAAAACTTCCTAGTCCAGTGTTTCTAACACGGGGAAGTAGAGTCTAAATTGATTTAAAACAGGCGCTTTTAAGCTACAATTTTGTAGTAGAAAACAAAATAAGCAATTAAAGATCACCGAGGAGGCAAACTAACGGTCAATTCAAATATGAAAAACAGTTAAAATTGTGTATTTTGTTTAAAATAGTAGCTACTGATGTAATAAGTAGTAGAAACAATACATAGCAGCGTGTTGGTTCGTGGAGAGTGAAGCTTCTTTCGATCTCGAGTCGGACTTTTGTACTGTCAGTATCAAAAGTCCAGAATCATCTAAATGCTTTATTTTGTCTAAAATACACGGCTTTCGACCGAACCACTAGCAGGCTATGTTAGCACATCTATGCCAATTACAAAGGTACCAAAATCTGAATTTTGATGATTTTTACGATCGTCCGGATGAGCAAATCACTGAATGGGCCTTTAACCTCAAAGAGGTGAGGCAAATTGCCTTTATCATGTTTATTTCTTTGTTATTATCTCTTTAGTCTTTTCATATTATTAATAAGCTTACATGATGATCATGCCGGTATTCCCCAGAGGAGAAAGAAAACAGAGAGTGTACCACCAGTCAAATTCCCCGTGTATTGTATGCGGTGAGTTCTCGCATATCATGAGGGCCGATTGTTCGATTGTGCTGTGTCTAACAATCACGCCAGCGCTGCGTGCCTTTGCGTATACGTGATAGAGCGTTGCGTGCTTTCGCGATTACGCGATAGACCATGAAAATACATGGTAATTGCGTAGGCTAGCAGTCTCGCCTGTCGCATTTCATCAAATTCATGGAACAATCGGCCCTCATTATCGCATGATCGGATGATGCGGAGACTTTGACTGGTGGTACGCTCTCTGTTTTCTTTCTCCTCTGTGCGGTAAGCAATACCAGAGGGCTGACAGTAAATTTCGCTGATCCCTCCTGTTCTTTTCCCGGGTCTTTTCCCTGGTCGTTTTTAACATACGATTCCCGCTGTTGTTTTGAAAGGGAAGGGAATATGAGACGACATTGGTCCCCGAGGTGAACTGGAGACTGTGAGCCTACTATTTTCCCGAGACCGCCAGGTCGAGGGAAAATAGTAGGCTCACGGTCTCCAGTTCACCGAGGGGCCAATAGATTCCACCAGATCCCGAATTTAGAGCAGTACCGGACCGGTAAATATTTGTTTTATATCCTTCATTAATATATTAAGTTGTTCATTGATTGGTTAAAATAATATTAGAAATGTATACATAGGCTAGGCCTAGTCAAGGCTATGCTCGGGCCATGCTTTGTTTTGATCATGATGATGCACATGCACGCAGCACGCACACAGTTGAATGGCTAACTTTAAGCTTACCGTGAAAATGTTGTAGGGCCTAACTTCTAGGCCTATGCAATACCGCCGTGAAACAAGTAACCTGTGCGAGTAACCATCTCACCGTCAGTATTTAGATAGGCCTACTCTACTGGTCCTGATACTGAACTCAGATTATGCCATGAAACCGCCGTATTTTAGCTGCAGTTCTGTGCGTCTGCTTGTGTGCTTCGCAAGGCAACATGATTTTCTACACCGTATATACGGTATACCCGAAACCGGTACTGAAATCCCGCGTACGCCAGTTTCACAGACCACTAGGAACTGTAACGCAGCATCAAGGCTCAGAGGGAATAGAAGTACTACTCCCGGGGCGAATAGTAAATTCCAATAGTACCCCATTCCCTCATCAATCGGCTTTTTGACTGCTTTGCAAAATAGTTAAACTATTTTTGGTCACATGATACTCGCTTAACCAATTAATGAACGAGAATATATTAATGAAGGATATAATAGGCTATAATGGTCCCGGGGCCATGGCTTAAGAAAGATCACCAAGGGCAAGGGGAAATAGTTTCAACATTTCCCGAATTAAAGGGACAGTCAGAGATCTTCAGATCCAGGCCCAACTTTTTCTCACACATGCCCGTTTTTTTTGCTTGTTTTGGAAGTTCTCCCATTTTTATTATCTTTTGTACGGTAACTCTACATTTTGTGAATGAGATTTTTTTTTTTTTGATGCCCGGGCATCAGAAATTCACTACAGTAGCCTATGGAACAATGAATGTTGTTGTTGTTGTTGTTGTTGTTGTTGTTGTTGTTGTTGTTGTTGTTGTTGTTGTTGTTGTTGTTGTTGTTGTTGTTGTTGTTGTTGTTGTTGTTGTTGTTGTTGTTGGAATAACACACGTGTTTGATAATGTGGTAGGCTACCTTTTGAAAAGAAATAGACCCCCAACCAATACAGCCTTTTGGAAAGTTGGAAGCAGGCAACTATATAAAGTAAAATTTCAGATTTTTTTTTCAACTTTTATATATATTGGGCCCAGTGCAGTACCATAAGTTTGTGAGGTGAGTTCTTTTTAGCAAATTGAGCCTCGGGTCTCCACAATGCATTTTCTGTGGATCTGACTTCTGGCTGTACTGCTCATGTGTACCATATTGTCCAGCCAATGTATGGAATGCAAAGCAGCATAGTGCATGTACTGTACATGCATACATACATATACATATTGTGTATGCAAATAGTTTTCACTTTGAACCAATCACATATCTTTTGCTTTGGCGCAAAGGAAGTCTCCACAGGGTATGTATCACATTTTGCCAGCATATTTTATGTGAGATGCTTGTCTGAGAGAGGTTTGTAATTTGAAGAATATACCCAAATGTGGCAGTGCTAAATGCAGGTAGGAATAGTACAGTTATTTTATATGTAGGGCCTACAGTAGGACACATTAATTTTGTTCAAGTTGTGATTTGGGACAACAACATCATAAGGTTTGACTTACAAAACACTGTGTATCTGTGTAAGTTAATTCGGGACCATGGTGCAGAGCATAGTTCTAGAAGCTTAAATATGTCTACCTTGTGCTACTTTGTTACTAAGGAATTTTGGGTAATCAACAAAATAATCAAGCTTTGTGAAGAATTTAATATTCCACTGGAGTATGGGTTCTATTTAGATGACCATTGGGGTTTGTTATATGATGAACTACAAATAGCATTTGTTAAATTTAATATTGTGAGGCATCGCTGGCCATGTAAAATAGTAAGTAAATGTAGACCAGGCATTCTGAATTAGCTCAGCTGAAGTGCCAATTGTATAATGAAAAGTGCTAAAGCACCATTCATACATACGCGCTATATAACAGCGTGTGTGATTGGTCGAGACGCGGCCATAAACAACGTTAATGCCCGGTGGCCTGGATGTGCGATCGCGGGGTACTAGGAAAAATGAAGGAAAATCATGTTTTTTAATAATGTTACTTGTTATTTTTTGTTATTATTTTGATGATATAATTAATAATCACAAAATGTTCTGGTATGTATGAACGGGGTTCATTCATATATTTTCATGACTAAACAGTCTAAACGGTTGTTTAGTCATGAAATTATATGAATGAACCCCTAATTTATCAAGAATCACATTTTAGTGTTCAAGCACTACACGTGGATGCATGCATGCGGTCCATTGACCTTTTTAGGCCTACAAGGGGGTCCAGGGCAGAGCTCCCGGAAGCTTCTGTGTTTTTAAAAACGATTAAATATTGTTTGAAAGGTGTCGCCTTTTTTTGTGACCTTGTTTTAATTTTGGCATTTATACATGTGTACAATAAAATTTCCAATGTGAGCTAAAATTCAAGTCTAAGTTCCCTACCCACAGTTACCCTAGATTCCACCAGGACCTACTGGTAGGCCTACAGTGTAGGCCTTATTGAAACAAGTTTGAGATTCATATTCATGTATTGATACTTAAAAAAATTACTCTAGGCATAGACTCAGGCTATAGGCCTACCCATGTGTACATGTAAATTAAAGTAGGGCCTACCGTATATATGCCTTTATAGGCCTAATCGAGGGCTAGGTCAAACTACACTGCAAAATTCCTGGCGAGAGAGTGACTACATCGCACTGGAACTCTGAAGTCACTACCGCCGTCACTTCAGAATAACCTACCCTATGGTGGCCGACAGAGTCACTACAGGAGAGTGACTACATCGGAAACAAGGCAGTAGGGTACTATGCAGCAGTGTCATCACGTAGTGACTACAACTGCTAGCCTCCAATGTGTTACCTGCTCGATGCGCGCATCGGCGACTCATGATGTACACCACCGACTAGATTCCGACAGTGGTCCATATCTTGTAGTCACATCAAAGTGACTTCCGTAGCCAGTGTCCCGCGTCGCCTGCTCGGTGCCCAGTCGGTGAACTTCAAGGTGACTACGCTGCGAAAGGTCGTTGACCGAACCCTGTTATGAGTTGAACACTCTGGGGGCAGCGTATATCTACCAAATCTGGCGCTGATGATGAAAAATACGCGTATCATGCTTGTTAACTGCTTGTATACGCTCATGAATGGAATGAGTTGGTTTTATAATTAATTGATTGATGCATGCTGTACAGTGGGTCCGTGGCTGTAGGCTACTGCCGTCTTTGTGGTTTTTTTATCGTGCTTTTGCATTCTTTATCATTTATATTTCAACTGTGAGACTTCCGATTCATTTTGTTTCATTAATTTATTGTTCTCTTTTCTAATATTTTAATTCTTTTCGTGCTGCCTGTTTAATAATCTCATCAACTGTGTGTGTTATTTGCAGTTCTTGTTCTTGGTTTATTTGTTTGTTTCATTTCAAGCGTTTTTTATTTTGTTTATTTGTTTGCTTGTTTTCCCAAAAACTTGCTTTGTTTACTTGATCAGTGGTAAGATGACATGTTTTGCTATCAAATTAGGCCTATTTTTTCATATTTTGCATGATATCTTTATATAGGCTTATTTAATTTTTTTATTTAAAGCGAATTGTGTTTTTAAATGTTTTAAAAGAGATTTTCAGCGAAGTTATAAAGTAGGCCTATGCCTATTATAGGCCTAGCATTTTCAATTTATACATTTTGATTTGCCAAAAACTTTGCTTATTTGAAGCAAGAATTTTTCTGTTAGGCCAATGGAACTCGATTATTAGTTTCCGATTGGATGTTTGAAAGAAAGGACGAGGTCACTATTTCATTATTCATTATTCGGTCTCTTTTCATTATTCATTATGTCAACAAAATCAATGATTTTATGAACAGCTTTCTCCAAATTTAGGTACCCCACCAGTACCAAAGTATATTGTTGATGAAAGACCATCTCAAAACAGGTATTAATGCTTAGATCATCTTTACAGACATTTTGCAACAGATTGAGAAAAGATTTGAATTTGTTTTTATTAAAATGAAAAGAAATTGGCAATTTTTGTAATGACTAGAAACATGAGGTAATCTTTAAATTTCCATTATTTACTACATCCTCTACCCCTACAACTAAGAAAAACTGCTCATTATCATCAGCAAGGGATGTCAGCCATTTTGAAAGTATCAATTTTGATTATTTCCATCTCAATTTTCAGATAATTGACTTTTTAATGAAAATAATGAAAGTTTTGGTCAAATTGAAAAGATGACGCGGGTGGTCAATAGGAAACTAACAATCGAGTTCCATTAGCCTTATATTTAAAATTGATTTATAGGCCTAGCATGCATTTTGTTTTACTTCTTGTCACTTTCCTGAAAGGTCTACTGCAAAGTTATACTTTTACTGCCGTAAGTTTATGCAAAACTTTGGCTTGTGCTATTTTCTTTTTCCGTTTTTCAAAATGGTGTTTTTATAGGCCTATTAGTTTGATTTGTTTTTCATGTTGATTTTCTTACGTTATCAAATTATGCCTATAAATGGTGTCACATCAATATAGGCCTATTGCAGTGTTTGTTTGAAATTGTGTCTTATTTTTATCACATAAATATTAATGCTTGTTATGAATTATTATTGTTATAATTATTTATTTTACACATTTAATATTTTAATTCATCAATAGGCCTACATGCTTCTTATAATATTCCTACTTTTAACTTCTTTATTTGCAATTTTCTCAAGTTGTTTTCTTTGAAGTGTTTCTTTGTTTCTTCCATTCTTAGTTTATTGGTTTCTTCCTGCTTATTTATTTCTTCATTTGTTATTTATTTAGTTATTCAAATAACCACCAATTAACAAAAATGTATTTTATTCATCATATTAGTTTATTGAATTATACTTTGTTTACTGATCATGTTTATTTCTTTTATTAACAAATTTATTTTATTCATCTAATATTTCCCTTATTTTTAAAGTCCAGTTTGCAATTTCCCCCTCCCTAATCCCCTAAAAAAAGCAAGAAATAAAGAATATTATTTGAATAAATCAAGAGAATATAAAAAATATGGCAATAGGCCTAAAAGCAAAACCGGCAACCCAAAAGCGCCGGTACCGAGCACCAGGTCCAGTCACACCAGTGTGACTCTCCTGCGAGAAGTCACCGCGCCAGTGAAGTCACTCTGTAGAAACCTAGGAGGCTGGCTACCCGGCTATTTCGGACCGGCGATATGGAAAACCGAGGTGTAGTTTCCGATGCAGTGACATTGATGTGACATCGGCGTCACACAGATGAGAATCTTGCAGTGTACATGAAGCCTAGCAATAGCCTAGGGCCTATAACATCAAGGGGAGATTTAGAGGGGGGCACACCCAGCGTGCGCCCCTCTAATTTTTGCAAACAAAGGCGCCGGCCTGACTTTTTAGGCACCCAGGCGGCAAGCGACGCACCGCTGGCCTGACTTATTTTAGGCGCCCATAGCGGCGAGCGAAGCACCGCCCGGCACGCCGCTTTTCTTTTAAAATGAGTGTTTCTTGTTCAAAAATGGCTGCAAATCGATGACTTTGATGTTTCCATTTTGAAAAATTTCTCGCCGCCCCAGCGCGCAGCTTTTCTTGTGTTTCTTCATTCAGAATTGTGTTCAGAAATGGCTGCAAATCAATGACTTTGATGTTTTCATTTTGAAAAATTTCTCACCACCCCGGCGCACTGTTTTTCTTATAGTTGTGTTTCTTCGTTCTGAATTGTGTTCAGAAATGGCTGCAAATCGGTGACTTTGATATTATACACTTTTCTTTTAAAATAAGTGTTCTTCGTTTAGAATTGAATTCAGAAATGGCTGCAAATCGATGTCTTTTATGTTTACATGTTGAACATTTTCTCAGAAATGGAGCAGTAGTGTCGCCAGTGGGGCGCAAGAAAAAGTAATAGGAAAATAAAGAAAAGTAAAGAAATTTAAAAAAATGAGCAAAGTCGGTCATGGACAGTAAACAAATGGGCCAAAATCGTTGAGTTTTTAAGGGATAACTCCCTCAACACCATTCTTGTTCGTCGTCGACCAAATGGCGCCCCTCTATTGAAAATTCCTGGATCCGCCCCTGAACATCATCATTGCTCTGATGTGCTGGGGACATGGCGCAAAGGGCATGAAGCTACTGAATCAGAGACCTAGGGCCAATAATACCCAGTAAAATAAAATTTTAACATGGGCTAAAATACTAATTGGCAACCCAGATTTGTGATCTCTTGAAATTCATAAAATGATAGGACCTACACAGGTCCCTACACGAGTCATCATGGCAAGCATTGGAGATGTCTGATTGCACGCTGTAGCTCTATAAAGCTTTCCTCCTGTCATTAGGTATGCCAGGCAAACCTTAGTTAACACATTTGCTAGTCAGCCAAATTCGCCGACAATGTCAATGCATATTTACATAGAAATTTAAAACAACTGGGCGAAGAAGGAAACCTACATAAATATGTTTTCTATACTTCACTTGACCCGAATATATGATTTTTTATGGTGATAAGACAATCGCACATGGAATTTTAGAGGATTTTGATAGCAGTTCCATTAAAAAAGCTGCTATCATAATGAGACTAAGATCTAGAAACACCCCCGAAATGCCGTTTTTCTAGCTGAATCTTTTTTGATGAAAGTCAATCTTTGACAAGATGTAACTTTGCTACGGAAAGTGCTATGAAAAAAAGGTTTTCAGTTTTGGCTTTGTTTACTCAAGGGCTTTAATTTGATATATAAAATGATGCAGTTTGATGGCAAATTTGAATTCACCTAGCATACCTACATTATGTCATGCATGCACAGTGACATTTGTGTCCCAGCATGAATAAATGAAGCTCGAGATCTTTGTGGTAAAAACTTTTGTGCTTTATGAGGATTAATAATAATCACCTTAAATAGACTTTATACCAAACACTAGCAGGTCATGCACTTGCTTTATTTTATGACTATTTGACAGGATAACTTGCATTTTATGAGAATCCTGCAAGTTGGATGTCTTGATCACATTCCATGCAGGATCAAAAAATGTGATGTACATGTTTTATTTCTCATTCTATTTTAGATCTGTATGTAACACAATGCCGAAAAGGAAACCCAGTGAAGTGGTAAGTATTTTTTATATGTGACAATATTTTTTTATTTTTTATATAAAGCATGATTTGGCAATGACAGTGCAATGCTTTAGAAAGTGTAACAACAGTGTTTCAGGTTCAAACCCTTCCATGGTTAAAATGCAATGACAATGCAATGCATTAAGACAAGGCAAACAAATTACAACATCAGAAAAAAAGCAGTAGAAAAAGTCAATGTTGTGAAAGCAAAGTAATATAGTATAGGCCCTACGCTACGTATACAAAGAAAAACTAAAATTAATACATGAATTTGAAACCTAAATGGGGGCACTTAGGAAACAAAAAAAAATTCAGTCATTTACTCCATTAGGTTGGATTGTACCCAACTTAGAGGAGATGACCCTTCATGGTCGTTCGACTCAAAGATATCAAATTGCATTGTTTTGTAAAGTGATTTAATCAATTACTTCACAGTATGTTGTACACATAGGTGTATGACAATACATATTAAAAAGCAGCTTAATGTATGGTAGCACTTGAGATACATATCGATTTATGCACAACTTTCGTTTCAACACTATTTGCAGCATTTACTCAATTTTGTATGTGGGTTCACCGGCAAGCCTACTAGTACTATGATAAAATATCATTAATTCTTGTCAAGAATTATAAGTATTAACAGGAAATCGTGTTTCGACCAGTTATCAACAGCATTTTACAGCTCACCCCTACACATATCCTTAAAGATATCCCAAGACGATGCTTTCTTTGTCACTCCCTCTATATGCAATATGGCACCACTCATCATTCTTGGTACAGCTACAGAGGATGATTCAACCCCGTTCCATGTCGCAATGCTCTGTCCCAACCCAGCATTTGCGGATGCATGTTTCAATGGCAGTGACCCCCCGGGGGTTGGAAATATTTGGGTCCTTTATGTAAGCATGATAGTAAAACATTTCTTTTGTAGAGGGATTTGACATAATGGATGGTACCAAAGTTTTTGTAAATGATGCATTGGATTGGGTAGATTGAAGGGTGAAATGGAAGGCAGGCAGCACATAGAACCTGGGGTTAGAATCAGAACTTTTGTCAGAAGAATTCCTGCCTGACAATGTATCTTTTGTACAGAAGAGGTGTATTGACACCAAACTGTTTAAACAGTTTTAGTTCTCTTAGTAGGCATGTCCACTAAAAATTGAAGTACTTTTAAATTGATTCAGACCTAACTTATTGGCTGGGAATTGATGAAAGAAACATTTTGGCGTTTAAATAATCTTAATCGGACGTTTCATTCCAGAGATATGGCCTTTCGAGTGTCACGGTTTTATATCTCCCAGGGCTGCTAGAACATGTTAAAAAGTTAAAGTCCAAAAAGGAATACTAACAGGAAGTGCAACTTTAAGGTACTTTTTCTTAATGTATTTATTAACTAGCTTATCTCGAATATTATATTTGCTTATAACAACATGAAAATAAGATCATCCTGAAAATTTAATCGATTTTGTTGACATACAACAAAAAATATAAGACCTCAAAACCCATGGTTTGTTTGGTGAAACCTCAAGCATGATCATAGATGGCCGCCATGGAAAATATCTCCATAGAGGAGATGAACAATAAGTGCATTATTTCAAATGAAAAGCGGTAGTCTTAAACATTGTTCAATCTTTTAAGGTCAGCACATTTTATCTTCAAAAATTATTATATTTCATCATGGCATAAGATTGGTAACATTAATCACTACCAATTTTGAGAAATTTGCTCCAACTCAAAGGTTATCTTTACTACATTGAGCAATACACTGTGTGTGCATGGAAGCCATGATGGATAGCATATGAAATGGACATGGTAGTGAGAAGTGCACGGGGAAGTGCATGATTTGAGATGGGCAGCATGGTAGGCTTAAACATTCTTAAATTTCTTAACATCCTACACATTTTGTCTTCAAAAATAGTTAAATTTTATGAGTATGTAAGTTTGCTTGTCTGATTCACTCCAAATTCGGAGATAATTGCGTTTGAACACCTGATGCACGGAATGGTGTCACTTCAACCTGTTGTAGTTCTCATCTCATTAAATTTTTCAATAAAAAAGTTGATCTCTTCATGAAGGAAGGTCCTCTCTATTTACTGACCAAACAGGAAAAAGTTTGGTTAATGTTTTCTGGTGGAATCAGGAATTTCTTGAAACACCCTGATATAGGCCTACTTTTGGATCAAAACAAGTCATGTACGCCATTTAACAGGCCTGGGATTTCTTGTATCGATCAGTTTCTCCATAGACAATACGTGTGTGAGTCCACGCACACAGTGAATGAAAAACCGTTCTAGTGGAAACTGTATTGACAGTGGGCATCCCTACTCTTAGTAAGACTCGATTTAGAGTGTTTGTATTCGAAGGCGAATATTCGCTCACCAAATCTAAGGTGTTTTGTCAGCGTACACTAAATTATCAAGTCTTTATTGTACCGTGTGGGTTGAAGACGAAATTGGAATTTATATGGCATAGAATAGTATAATTTTTATACGAGAGCGAATGCATACATCGAATGTAGACTGTGACGTCAAAAGATGCAGTTTAATAGTAAATCATTACAAAACACTTCAAATGGTCAGTTTAAAGACCCGAAAGGGAATATGAGACGACATAGGAAGATATATATTATTTCTCTCAGTTGGACATTTTCAACTTAAACAATAGAGAACAAAGCCAATCACGTCAATTGCCATAAATCAGTAAGCAATCTTTTTGATTTTTGATCTCGCTTGTGATAATGGAGTGATATTAAAAGTCTCGTTGTGAATTTATACATCATAGATAGGAGTGGGCTTTAACGGGTGTCCTTGGATAGTTTTGAATGAGTAAGACAAGAGAAACAAAGGTTTATTCAATGACATCACAGTCTGTAAAGAACAAATATTTGACGTGATATATTCGCTTTAAGTGCTTTGAATCGAGCCTAACTGTGTTTCACAGTGTTATAAATCTATGTGATACAGTGCATTCAACTATAGATTCTAAAATCTCTGATTAAACAAGGCAACCGTGCCTAGGTATGCGGGGTATGGAGCCCAATATTTACATATGAACACATTGAACTGTTTTTACATTTAAACCACTAAACCCTTCTTGTTTAATTTTTGTGAACAGGCACCAAGACGGTCTCAAAGGAAGAGAGTACAAAAGGTACGTAACTACTTTATTTATCAGGCCAATGACTCTAATCAATTGAACCAAATAAGTGATTTTTTCTTTCCCAAACAAATACAGTATGCTACTAAAACCAGTGAGTTTTAACAACTGAAGTTATCTGCGCATGCACATGCACAGGTTACAATAAATACTGATACATATAAGTTGGTCATCGAAACATGCTGAAATTATTTCAAAACATTTTAGCAAGTTTAAAATATAAAGGCTGATTTACATTCTAATGTGTCAGTGTCCATGACACACAAAAATGTCAAGAAGTTGTTTATTTGTTCAAAACTGAAATATTTCTTCTGAAAAATATATGGAGCTATATCTCTCCTTAAACAAGGTTTGTTATAAAGTTCCACAAAGAAAACTCCTCACCAACACTAAGGTTTAATAGGTAAAATATGTCTGTCATGGATGGACACAGGTTTGCCATGCCATTGAAAATGTTCAGTAGTTAATGTGTTTTTTGTCTATTGGAGCAATATTTCAAAAACCTATAAAAAAGTAAATAGATGAGGGCTGCATCCCATCCAAAATTTAGCAAAAGTAAATAAATAAAAAAAAATGGGTGAAATGTCATGATTTTTTGGGAGATTTACAGTCTGCGAGTTACCAAGGCCATATTTTGAAGTAGCTAAGCCCCGGGAGCTAAGCGAATACTAGTTGGATTACATAACAGGATGCCACTGTGCTACCAGTACGTGAAATTCACAAACATAAAATGATGAAGTTCCCATCTTATTTTTCTGCAAATCTTTGCATCGTGCAATCAAAATTAGTATGTGAATACACAGTTTGAATTTATTATGTGTGAAAGAGAATTCGGAATCGATAAAGAAATGGCGAAGTTTGACGTCTGTAAAGCTCACACTGATATTGTGTTCAAATCGGCGCAAAAACTTCGCCAAATCTATGCCAATTTCTCAATTTCCACTGAATCGTACAAACTTGGAGATGCACCGGCCTCTCTTGTTGACATGCCACACACGGGTTGGTAAAATGTTCCGTGTCATTTTTGTTGTTGTTGTTGTTGTTGTTTTCCAGGGCCTATTCTGATAATTAACCACAGACCAACATAAGCCTTAAGTTTCAACATTATACCCTCTGTGTCGCTCAACTGCATGCTGTCACATGCTGTGTGAGCCTCATTAGCATGCTCATTACCATAACCAGGCAGGATCCAAGTATCATAAATCTCGCGACTGGCAAAATTTGTGTACTTTTTTATTTATTAATTACTAATTAGAGAGGCGATCGTACAAGAAGTTGCTGCCCGGGGTTGCTGCATAGAAAATAAACTTCAAGGCCTGTTTCATGATTCATGAGTTTCTGAAGATAGACAACCTGTTACCTGTGCAAACACCATTTGTTAACAAGTTTGAAACTCGGACGTTTGAGAAGCATTTTTTCCTTATCATTGGAAAACTACTGAATGTATAAAACTGTTTTTTGGCATGAAGCTAGAATTATCTAGAACAAACCTGTAAGTTTCGTGAAGATTCAATGTTCTTAACGTGAGATATGAGCTTCGAAAGCTTTCACCAAAACAGTGTGTTACGGTCACTTCTGTGTTTGGTTCGTTCGTTAATAAGTACTATTACGTAATAGCCCGAAATGGCCTTAGCAACTCGCAGACTGTTTAGGTTTATGCGTATGGGCTATTTGTTTTAGTCTTTAAGTTATTTATATAATTTTGTTTATTTTATTTTTCCAGTTTTATCCCTTGAGGACTTTTATGCTTTCTCTTTTTTAAAACAACCTACATGTCCATGTATAGTAATTCTATTAAAGAATATGTTTTCTGGTACTTTTTAGAGTCCAGAGGAAGAAGCGGAACAGTACCTCAATTCTGACAGAGATGGACTGCAGGAGGCTTACATTGATGAGATCAAGGGTATGTACATGTTATTTACCGGTATCATGTTTATAAAATCTATGTTAAAATTTCATCATTGTTTTAATCATGCAATCTGTCATTCTAGTTGGATTGATATTACAATGATATACAATACTGCTGCACTGTTTGTATGAATGTTGTTTTAATCTTTTGCGATGAAAAAATAATAATACCATAAACAAAAAATAAACAAAGGTGCATGAGTGTGCAGCTAGTGCATTAATTTCAGAAAATTCAAAACTGCTTCATAAGATACATGTATGTAATTGGGCAGCTCTGGGCATGGTTTGCAGGCAAAAATGGTCAGTTACCATTTCAAAACAAGGTATACCTTTTGGAGACATTTACATTACTTTCACACAATGGCTTTGAAGATTCTCCATCAGGTATGTGGTATACCTTTTGGAGACATGTTATTAGAAAGGCTGCAAGACAACTATATGCATTATGTACATGTCGGCCTATCTGTAGAATACAAAAATACAATTTTCATATATCATTGCTAATCTGTCATATAAATAAATTAATAAGCATATTTGGCCCCGTAAGCAATTACCGGTATACTAGGAATACACAATGTAAGGAAGACAAATGTATCATATTTCTACGTTATAATGTGGCATATCATTTGCATACGGTATTTTTCCTTGAGGAAATTTCTTTTCAGACTTTATGTGTGCACAATGTGATGAATAATTCTACCAAGTATGTGGTATACCTTTTAGAGACATCTACCAAAGGATGGTGTATAATTATGGTTTATCGGGTGCAAATGCTTTTATAATAATAATAATAATGAAATGCCTCAGGCCTTTGAGTTTTTTCCCATTTTTCTGGCTTTTATTTGATTATTGAATTGTATAATAAATTTAGGTAATTAAGGTGGGGGACCTCCCTATCTGCTATCTGAAGTGACAGGTATGTGCCTACTCCAAGTTGAGAGTAGGGGCCAATTGGGTAAAATGTACATTTCCAAAAATATGGGGTCATTCAGTATACAACCTGAGTAGTTGCAGTTAAAAAATGTACGGGTGTGTCACATAGACTTCGCGATTCCAACTTTCTTTATACTCCAACAGAAAAGCAAGAGTTCAAAAATATCATGATCATCTAATAATTCAAATTTGTGAAAAAAGGAAGAAAAGTGTAGTTGCTCTTATCTTGTGTCCACATTTTCTATAGTTTCAATGCAGTTTGCTGCTTTTAAATGTGACAGATATAAACGCTTATCAATTTCAAAACGATAGAAATGTATGCAAAACCTCTGTGACGCACCAGTGATTGACCCCCACACCCCGAGCCCGGCCTAACCAAATTTGTGAAGGGGGGGGGGCATGATTTGGGGCCAAACATAATTTTTTGTCTGACATATCATATAGACCTATGCATGTGTGTGTTGGGCCAGGTGAGTCAAAGTGGGAAGGAAGAAATTGTACAAATGTATTGAAGTTGGACTGCCATATATTTTTCCTCACGATTGGACTTAGATAGATTTACATTAGGGCCTATGCTATGGGAAGGTTGCGCTGTGTATTATGCCTAAAATCTAATATGTTTGATAAAATATCACTTACCATCACTACAGCACTTAAAAGCAATTGCTTGCCACGCATTTTCCTTTTTTTTTACATCCTTTTAATTTCGTAGTGACATAACTACATTTGATTTCATTCCTGAATTGTTGTAAAAGACATTACAACTGTGCAAAGCACGGGTACCCTCTAGTGTATAAAATGGGAACGATTCGACTGTACCGCATTTATTCGATTTTCCTTCAGCTCATCACCGTCCATTTTTTTACAACAGTGCAGGCCTATATATATTTGACAACCAAGCAAGTTAATTTTTATTGGGGATTTTTGAAATCATCGTGCCGTCAAACTATTTTCCAATGACTTCGAGTCTATCATACAAATCAATAGTATCTCGCTATCAGGAGCGCAATATTTAATCTGATTCAACTCGACATGTCATCGTATTTTATTCGATGCTGTATATATTTTGACGTCACAAAAAGTATTTGGCAACGAATATTCGCCTTCGAATATACACACTAAACTGAGCCTAAGCTGTACAGGATGCCTTCACTATAGGCTTACATATTGATGCAGAAAATACAAGTGAATTGTCATTTATGCCATGTCATGGAGCCTAACAAAATCAATGCATTTTATGTCATGAAGCAGCAGCTACACTGCATGCATGATCATTTTGATTCAATGCAAGTTTAATTTGTTGTCATGATTTTTATGATTCAACCTGAAAGTGATTGTAATAAATTCTTAAAATTGTCTTCTTCCAGGAAGAGGTGTTAAAACTACTAAGAGCTTTGAAGAAGGGAACTTCCTTTTAGTATATAGTGGAGAATTGATAGACGAATCTACTGCTGAAAGACGAAATGATGAATATAGTGCAGATAGAGAAGGTTCATTCATGTTTGATTTCAAGCATAATGGGCAAAAGATGTGGTAGGTATAATAACAAATTTCATGCAAATTAAAGTCTGAAGTATTTAAAGTGTAGACTCTCATTGACCTAGACCCCGTCCAAAATAGTATTTTTACGTTGTTGTGTTGTAGTTTCCCTAGTGTTGTACGATTACAAGAACTGAACAACGAAAGATCACTTGCAGATATGTGCAGAACATTTTGCCAAACTTGCATATAACTGTTTAAAATTTGACCTCAAGAAGGTAGGGTATTTCCTGTTAGCCAAATATAATAAAAGTTACATCATCAGAAAGCACCACCTTTGTTGTGGGTTTTTTCATCCGAAGAAAAAATAAAAACTAGTAAGGGAGTGTTCAGAAATACTTTGGTGGGGGGGGGCTCGAAAATATTTTTTTCATGTCAAAATTTTTTAACCCCCCTCTTCACTTAACCCAAAACTTTTTTGACCCCCCTCTTAATGGACCTAAAACTTTTTTGACCCCCCTCATATAGGTTAAAAACTATTTTGACCCCCCCCATCATAATACCATTCTACTAATTCAATTCTACTACCATTCAAATGGCATTAATGATACTAAAATTTGTATTCAAGTGCAATGAAATTGTACCCATGTCATTGATATAAAATATGTGGAATTGTGGAAATGTTTTAAAGTAGCATGCTAAAATTTTGCCATTTGGAAGCTAAACGAATAAAATTTGATGTAAAAGAGGATTAAATACGCGTGAAGCGCGCAAAAATTTGTACTTTGGGGGCTAAAATGGCCAAATATGAGCTTAATTTGGTCAGAAACACACATATAGGCGTCAACATTGGGGGGATGATTGTATGGGCCACCCCGGGATCAACGCCGAAGCGCGCAAAAACAAGACTATTTTAGCCCAAAATACAGGGGCGTAGCCAGTTTTCTTGGTCGGGAGTGAATAAAATTTCGGGGGCACAGACGAAAAAAGAAATTGCAGTTGCAAATACATATACCGGTTTTGTTTTTTAGAGAGACTGATGTACATGTATTTGAGCTTCCAAAAAAGGCTTTATTGGGACAAAACGTGTGCAAAAATTGTGTATTTCGCCCATGATGGGATGAAAATGCCTTTATTGTGACAATGTGCGCACACAGCGTGCAAACATTTTGTATTTTACACTATTTTGGCCCATGATCGGGTTGAATTTATATGGAAAAGGGTCTCCTTGCTCCTTTTCTTTGCCCTCCAGATTTTCTCTTTCATTTTTTGTCAGAGGGGCACTTTTCTCTTTCATTTGTTGTCAGGGGCCCTTCCGCCCCCTGTCTACACTACTGCCGAAATGGTGTGTTTTGCTATTAAATTGATGGGCCAGTTCGTGTGATCGCGAAGCGCTAAATTTTGCAATTTTCTCTATTGGGCCCAAAACATGGTGCTTTTCGATGTGCTAAAAAAAGTTGCACATGGCAATTATTGCTTAATTTTTTCTTCTTTAAGGATTTTTAGGGGATGTCCCCCATGGAAAAAATTAGTTTGCACCCCCCCCCCTGTTTCTCCAAGCTTCCTCCGCCTATAAATTGCAATGCAACATGATTTAGTTGTATATACCAGTGATAATAAATTAATAATCTGTACTACATGAAACATTATTGTAAAAATTGTCAACACTAAAGAAGAACAAAGATATTGCAGCTTTTAGAGCTGACCAGAAAGAACTGACACAAAGCTCAAAATTAAGTTATAGACGACAATGTTTAACACTGGATGAAATGTACTTTTGTTCTGGTTTAACATGGGAACATTTGCGTGCGCATCGCTAGAAATTTTTTGACTCCCCCCCTTCTACGTGCCAAAAATTTTTTAACCCCCCCTGTTCATACACCCAAAACTTTTTACCCCCCCCTATTCCGAACTCTTAAAATGTTATGACCCCCCTACATATTTTCTAGCCCCCCCCACCAGAGTATTTCTGAACACTCCCTAAAAACACCTGATGGATTTCTCTCCAAAACATTGTACAAAATACTAAAAAAAGTGCTTATTTTCCATTGAAAATAACCGTTTTTGATCATAAACACATATTTTATGGCAAAATTGTGGGCAATTCCTACATGTAAATGAATTAAACTATAAAAATGGTATTATTTGAAACCTTGTACTAGGAGGGTGTAAGCTCTGGGCGAAGATTTTAGAAACACTGCTCTGTTTACTCATGGTCACTTGAGATATTTGGAGGGAAGTAAAATTTCATGCACTTTCCCTGTGCTGTATGCGCTATTCTTGCGGCCTCGGAGCAGATGCACCAAAGTTTTTCATATGCTTACCAATATACATGCATGTCTCCACTAAAAGCACCCTATGAAGTTCAAGTTATCCAGTAACATTGTGTGTATTATAATTTATCTCCATAAGGTACGGTGTATGTATGTACCAATTATTGAATTAGAAGGTAATTCAGCTTTGGTTTATTTTTACAGTATTGATGCCACCATTGAAGATGGTCGATTGGCAAGACTAGTGAATGATGACAATAAGGATCCAAACTGCATCATGAAAAAGTACATAGTAGAAAACAGACCAACATTGTGCATATTGGCCAGAAAAGATATTGCAGCAGGTGAAGAATTAACGTATGATTATGGCATTACCGATCTGCCATGGAGAGTTAAGGTAACAGAATGTGATTCCAAATGTGCTTCACACAGTAATATGGTACATTATTATTATTGAGAGCTCAGTCCTTTTAACTCTGCTAACTGTAAAGAATTTGGTTCTCATATCCTAGACCAATTAAGCCCTGGCAGAAAAAAGGTACAATACTATACCTAAATGGTACCTGTAGTACCTAAAATGTACTACATTCCTGTACCTGAAATGCCCTGTTTTGGAACCCTTTTCACTTTATTGATTCGCACTAAGCTTACAGATTTGGAGTTATGCATGTTGCGTGTTTGACTGCTGACTCCCCAATCATGACATGCAGGTCAATGTCATTGAAAAAAAAATGCTCCTGCCCTATTATGAACAAAATTAGCAGTATTCCTTTGGAATATAGTGGTAATGTGCAGAGAAGCTACCAAAAGATAATAACAAATTTTGAGCTAAAATTTAGAGCGCCCTCACAAAATATCTGAATGACCCTGTAATCACATTTTACCAATTATCTTTGCATGTATACATACATTGTCAAGATGTTCTGAAGTTGTATCAGTCAAAGGTATTATTGGCCATTGCCCATATAAATGGTTAGTTTAAACACTTAATTGCATTATGAAGTTGTTGTTTTTAACCGTAGAGTTGTGCACCCACAACTGCCCTGTACTCCAGACCTGTATTCAAAAGATGAAGACCGAAAGATATGATACTCTATTTTTCCAGAATTGTGCAGTAGAGGAGCTTGTCAAGGATTCTAGAGAGGTGTCTGGTACTGGAGAGGATTGTAGCAAGGAGTCTGGTGGTGAGGATTATTCTCAAGAGGAGTCTGGTGGTGATTCTAAAGAGGGGTCTGGTGGTGAGGATTATTCTCAAGAGGAGTCTGATGGTTATTCTCAAGAGGGGTCTGGTGGTGAGGATTATTCTCAAGAGGAGTCTGGTGGTGATTCGCAAGAGGGGTCTGGTGGTGAGGATTATTCTCAAGAGGAGTCTGGTGGTGATTCTGAAGAGGGGTCTGGTGGTGAGGATTATTCTCGAGCGGAGTCTGGTGGTGATTCTGAAGAGGGGTCTAGTGGTGAGGAAGAGTCAGCATATGGGTCTGGTGACAGTCTATTCAGCGATGAAGTAGAGGTAAGAGAACTGTAAATCATTAATTCAATTCAAACATTTACCAATTTTTTTAATCATCCACAAAACCCCAAAGAATCCAAAAAGCACACCTATACAGTGTGAGTCAAAAAACAACAACTTTACAGTCAGAAAATTGTTTCTAACTTACTAACATGAGGTTTTCAGTCACATTGTATACTCTGTAGGTTTCGTAATATCTTGACCTCCCGCTGTAAAATCACTGACCTGTGACTATTAATAACACAATAGCGGCTTTGTTTGTGAGCCTGTTTAAAATACCTTTGCACCAACTCAATGCAAAACAAGTGTTTAGAAATGCCACAAAATATGCCTCAAATTGTCAAAAACCTGTTTCAGTTTCATCCATAGAATGCTGAATTATCACCCAAAACAAGTTTGACAATAAACTATATAGGCTACACTGAAAAAAAAAATCTGACATATTTGTCAATTTGGTCCATATTTTTGTGACACTTCTGACCACATTGGTGCAATGGAATTTTAACATGGTTTACAAAAGTAGCTGCAATATTCTTATTAATGGTCACAGGTCAGTGATTTTTCAGCTGTGATGAGAAATCATGATGTTGGTTCACTTACACAGATGACAGCATGACCAAAAACCTCAAATTTTACAAGTTACAAACATTTTTCTGACTGTAAAGTTTTTTTTGACTCACACTGTAGTGGGATACACATACTATTATGTTGTTGTGTGAATGCAAGATCAATATTAAGTTTGCTGTGACATTTTTAGTAAACATGGTTAATTCCGTTTGCTGCTGATTATTAAAAGGATTTAAAAAATAGATTAAAAAATACTGTTATGACAGAAATGGGGAAATGAAACCAAGGGGGGAAAAAGAAATGAAAATTGTTGGTTCCCTTTCTTTTTCATACACACATTGTATTTATGAGCTATTAATCTACATAATGATTCACTCTAGACCCCTGTGGGGCACCCCAAAAACCCTGAGATCCCCGGACAAACCAAACTGGACCAATACCAGGATGGCGTTAACTGTTTAAAGATTTACTGATCTGGTCCGATCCAGGGCAAATATTTTTTAGGGACTGGCAGGGTGAGCCTATTTTTATTCAGGTCAGGGCTGTCATTTCAAACCAAAAAAAGAAAAGAGAATCCACAAATCAACAAATGAAAATTATTTTTTATTAATATTAAAGTCAGGAGTATTGGAGCCAATTTTTCAGCAATTTTGGGATATGTACTTTAAGCAATTTTGGAATATTGTACTTTGATATTTTTCTTTTGATACAAATTTTTAAATTTCTGACTTTGAAGGTAGACTCACAGAGATCTATTGATTTATTCATTGCAGGTAATCATTGATAACAAAGGAACACAAACAGAAGGTATGTACCAGCCTACCTTCCATGTGTATTTATGGCAAGTTTTAAGTCTTATTCCACACAAGGCAATTTTCACGCAACTATTTTGTATCCCAGAAGAAAGCAAGTTGTTACTGCTACATATATCATGTCAAGCCCATCAATTATAGATATAAATACCCTGTTTTGTCAATCTCGCATCCTGCTGCAACAGCCCAAGAATTTGAAAGAGTGCAGCCCTCGAATTAACCCACGGCACCCATGGCATTTTGCTGTGGGTGCCCACCCCCACTGCCGTAATGCCCTCAAAATATGTCCTTTACCCAAGGCAGTCACTTGCCATGCCCTCTAATGAAGTTGCCGTCGGTGCCCCAGCCCTGCCCCTTCATTATAAAATCCTCTATCTATGTTTGTGTGTGTTTTCTTCACTTTTGAGAAATTGCCTTGGTGCCCTTCTCAAATTTTCAACAGTTGCCATGATGCCCTCTTAAAATATTACAAACTGCCCTGCTGCCATGCCTTTTAAGTGAAAATCCAAGGCAATTTTCAACTTGCCCTAAAAAAGTTGCCGTGCCCCTTCAGATCCTTAATTCGAGGGCTGAAAGAGTGGTTGCAAGTTAAGCACTTTGGTCCATTGTAACCCTCCCGGGGAACCCTCCCAATGTTAATTTAACATAATAACATTCAAAATAGGTGCTCTCTCCTCCATCTTTCACACCATGATATCTGTTGATAAAAGGTAATTAAACCAACGTGCCAAGCAATATACCCCTTGTTATCCAGCAGAAATCAGGAGCTCACAGGATAGGACTTGAACTGATGGAACATCTAGTATAGTACTATGTTTTAAAAATTCCCTATTCTTTTGTGGTAAAAACATTTTCTTTTTCGCAACTAGAAAATTAAGTGAAAGCCAATTTATGTACTCTTGACCTGTACTTTTAATTGTTGTTATTTCAAAGTTGACAAGTTGTGAAATAATGTTAATTGTAGGCCTACATTGTAATACTCTTTATTTATTTTTATTTTTTTGCCATTTCAGTGACCAGCAGCTCAGGAGCAGAGCATTTGACCAAACAGAAAATAAATGAAATTTTGCTTTGTAGCTTGCAACTCCAGCTGCAGAGAAGTCTGTCACTGGAAAGACCTGTAAGTTTATTGTTGCCAATATCAAGTTGATGGTCCTTACTATCAAAAAATAAAACAAAATAACTTTAGGAAATGAAAAGAATAAATCCATTCTGGTAGAGGTGAATTCTATACTTGCATGTAGGTTATGTTCCTGGGGGTCACGTTTAATTTAACTTAAGACTTGGCGTAACACTTTTTGTGCATACAGATCTAGAGGTCCCGAAGTTCTTTACTCTCATATTCCCAAGAAGTTGTGACCGGCAGCTGACTGAATGATTGACTGTTGCATTTGACAACATATCCATTGTGATTATTTCAATAGTCCATTTTTTGTGTCACCTAAACGAATGTTCATGGAAGCACATACTAATCCAAATTCTGTATTTGTGTCCATGTGTCCGGCCATGCGTCCATTTGTGCACCTGTACAGTGGTGTATCTGGGGTTGGTCGTTAGGGAGGGGGGGGGGGGGGTCCAAGACATATATCCAAATTTTTGTCCCATTTTTTTGGCAATTTTATACCCAAAAGTATGTTTTTTCTTGCTTTGGAACTCGTCACCCCTGGCAAATACGCTACTGCATCTGTAAAAAAGTTTTGGTTAACTTTTTTCAAAGTGCTCTTAGATGAAAAGTAACTCCTGTTGGAATCAAACTTGAGTCCTTGATGCTCTAAAATCTAAGGTCCATAATGCACAAAACAGTTTAATCTGAAGACTCAAAGTCAGTATATATTTGTTTTACCCTCATGTGCTTAATTAATAAATTGTGCATAATTTCCTCCCAAATATATAACTTTTGTCTCCAAAACCTCAGCTGTGTCGCTATCATCTGGCTCAAGCAATGCACCTCAGTTATGTGCATTAGCGAGTTGTGGTAATAATGTGCATGTGTGATAACATGTTTGTTTGTTTGCTTGTTTAAACCAAAAATAGTACTTGTTTACCCCATATATAGTACTTTCCAAAAGATTACTTATTAGGATTTCAGTTGCTATTTAGAGATTTACTGCTGCAAGGTAAAACTATTTTAGATCACCTAATGGACATTGAACCAATCAACAGTCTTACATTTATCAATGAAGTACTGTATATATAATAATTATGTACTATTACTATTATACATACCAAATTTTGAACTCAAATCACTGTCTTTTCCCAACTTTTACAACAGAATCATAAAGATTGCCTGGATACTCTGGATAGAATTAACAACCTTCATATGGAAAAGGAAATTTTCCATAACAAGTGTCTAATGGCATCATTAAAAAAGGTAATGTTTGTAAAACATTCAATTGTAGCTGTATCCAGTTTCACTTACTCATTATTAATAGAATTTCCAGGTGTTACCCATTATATGCCGAGCATGATAGAAACATATTGGAAATCTGCATGAGCTCCTTCCCAAGAAATTTGACCATTTGGAGGGAAATGTTGACTAAAGATAAAGAAATAGTTGGGAAATTTGTGGGAAATGCAAGTATCATCCTGGGAGATATATATTTTTCTTAGCCCTAGCTAAGCCTTAGGTGATACACCATACTCGCATCTAAGCTGAATTCATACACTTTTCATTATTATCTGGTTTTATCCCCGGGTTTTATCATCATTTCTAATTTGAATTTGTTCATTAATAACAGACACTGCATTCCTTTATGACACTTGCACATTTATAAAAATAATCCATTTTAGTTTGACCAGCTATCTGAATTGGTATCATTAAAGATTTTAGTATTTATATATACATGTAGTTTTGAATAGACATGTTAGAGTTTGCTGATTTTTCAGTTTTATGTTCTGCCCTGTCTTTCAGTATTTGATTTATTACCATGATGATTACCTCGTATAACAATGAAGGACCAATAAACTTAACATGCACTCTGTGAAAAAAAAGCATGACTTAGTTGTATGGATTTAGCCTTGATTTCCCATCTAAAATGACATTTTGTAATCTAAAAGAAACTTCTAAAGAAGCAAAGAAAGACAAAATGAGTACATGTAGTTATGAAAAGTGTGATTACATGTATAAGCTGTTAAGCTTTTTCAGTGAACTTGCCCTGAAAGTATTTCTGTCTGATGCATATTAATGAGATTAAAACATCATCCTAAAAGTGGCATTTTTTAACATGTTATTTTGTACAGGTGGCCAAGTGCCAGTTTAGCAAGGACATTAGAGTTAAGGCAAAAGCTATCTTTGAAAACCTGAAAACATGGTACATAGCGGCAACAAAAAAGTCTGAAGACAAAACACAAGAAATCTCTGCAGAAGAAGACAACACACAAGAAATAATTGAGGAAGAAGACAACAGACAAATTATCACTGAAGAACAAGACAACAGAAAAACAATCACTGAAGAAGAAGACAACAGACTAAAAAACACTGAAGAAGAAGACACACAAGCAACCACTGGAGAAGACAACACACAAGAAATAATTGAGGAAGAAGACAACAGACAAATTATCACTGAAGAACAAGACAACAGAAAAACAATCACTGAAGAAGAAGACAACAGACTAAAAAACACTGAAGAAGAAGACACACAAGCAACCACTGGAGAAGACAACACACAAGAAAACACTGAGAAAGGATTAGACAACATACATGAAATCAGCGGGGAAGAAGACGAAGCACAAGAAATCACTGAAGAAGACAAATCTCAAGCAAACACTGAGAAAGAAGTCAACATGCATGCAATCACTGAGGAAGAAGACAAAGTACAAGAAATTACTGAGGAAGAAGGCAACACACACAGGTTCAATGGGGAAAAAAACAACGCTCAAGAAATTGCTGATGAAGAAAATACCCAAGAAATCAAGGAAGAAGACATCAATATGTTAGAAACCAAGGAGGAAGACAATACGCAAGAAATCACTGAGAAAAAAGACAAAGATACCCAAGAAATTGCTGATGAAGAAGACAATACCCAAGAAATCAAGGAAGAAGACATCAATACGCTAGAAACCAAGGAGGAAGACAACACACGAGGAATCGCTGAGAAAACAGACAAAGCCAAAGCCCAAGAAATTGCTGATGAAGAAGACACACAAGAAATCAGTGATGAAAACAACAGACAAGAAATCAGTGATGAAGATGACATGCATGAAATCAGTGATGAAGACGACACACAAGAAATCAGTGATGATGAAGACGCCACACATGAAATCAGTGATGACGAAGATGACACACAAGAAATCAGTGATAAAGAAGATGACACACAAGAAATCAGTGATGATGAAGATGACACACAAGAAATAATCAGTGATGACGAAGATGACACACAAGAAATTAGTGATAATGAAGACGACACACAAGAAATCAGTGATGACGAAGACGACAAACAAGAAATCAGTGATAAAGAAGATGACACACAAGAAATCAGTGATAATGAAGACGACACACAAGAAATCAGTGGTGACGAAGATGACACACAAGAAATTAGTGATGAAGAAGATGACACACAAGAAATCACAGAGGAAGATGATAGAGCACCAGTCTCTGTGGCAGATGACATAGCACAGGAACTCACAGAGGAAGAGGACAAACCACAAGAAGTCATCCGACAAAAGGTTAAGCAACAAGAAGTAGGTGAAGAAGCCCAAGCACAAGATGTCACTAAAAAAGTTGAGATACCACAAGTCAGTGATAAAGACTGCAAGCTACAAGGCAGTGATCAAGATCTGAAGAGCTACACCATGATATATGATAATACATTTGTAGATTCCACAGACAAAAACATTCCAGAAGTGCAGGCAATTGCATCAACTATTAATGATATGCTCCATGAAATAGAAGGCAAGCCACATACATGTAGAACAGATATCAACACAATGGAAGGTAGTGGTGACGAAGGACCACATACTTTTGGAAAAGAGATCACTACAGTGGAAGATAGTGGTGAAGAAAGTAGACCACAAGAGAGTGATGTAGAAGGCAGTGTAGTGGAGAACAATGAAGAAAGCAAGGCCCAAGAGTCTGAGCCTGCAGAAATTCACATAAAGTGTGCAAGTAAGAAGAAAACTGAACATGGAGAAAAAAGAGTGTATGACAAAAGAAATGCATGTGTGTATTGTGGTAAACTGCTGCAAGTGGTAATTGGCAGGCATTTGCTGTCACAACATGCAGATGAGTTGGCTGTTGCCAAAATTAATGCCTCACCAAAAGGTAAACACCGGACGCAACAACTTGATCTGTTACGACACAAAGGGAATTATTACCATAATGACAAAGTTCTAAAGACAGGTATAGGTGAACTGATATTGCTAAGGAGACCGTGTGACAGTTACTATAACTATGACGATTATACGCCCTGTCCGAACTGTCTCGGATATGTCCATGTGGACAATCTGTGGAGACATGCTAGATACACCTGTATTGCCAAAAACGATCACGTTGATGGTGATGACACAACCAAAAAGACAACCATTCGTATGGAGAGCGAGATACTGAAATATAAGTACTCTGGAGTAAGTGACAAATTACAGCGCCATGTATTGGCCTCCATGCAAAGAGGTGAGGTTTACAATGTGCTATCTAGTGACCCATTGATTTTACAGTACGGCAACCAGATCCTCAGAAAGGATGTAGAGAGAAAACACCTGGTGTCACAGAAGATGCGAAGTGCTGCTAAACTTGTCCTTAAGTTGAGAGAATTGGATCCATCAGGTACATACATTAGTGATTTCCTCAAACCATCTAAGTTCGACCTCATCGTGGAAGCAGCTGACTACCTGTCTTGCCCGGATGCAGACAATGATGATGAAATGAAGAAGCCCAGTGTTCCTATCAAACTAGGCCATGATCTTGCGTGGCTAGCACGAATTAAGCGGGGTCAAGCCATACGACAGGAGCCACCCAATGAGAGAGCAGAAGCAGAAGCAAACAGATACCTTCAGCTGCATACATCAGAGTGGGGTCTGAAGCTTGCCAGCAGAGCTACAGCCACTCTGAACTCCCGGAAGTGTGAGAAAGTAACAGAACTGCCCAAAACACAAGACCTAAAGAAATTATCATCACATTTAATTTCTGAAGTGAAGTTGTTGGGGACAACAGCCAACAATTGGCAGCAGTACAGAATGCTTCAAGAAGCAACATTAGCTCGTCTAATTTTGTTCAACAAACGTAGACCCGCTGAAATGGCCAAGATCAAAGTAACATCAATCACCCACCCACCAGCCATTGCCACAATTCAGGAGATAGAAGATCAGCTATCATCTTTGGAGAAACACTTAATAGATGAACTGAAACTTGTGAAAATCAAAGGAAAGAAGGGGCGATATGTTCCTGTAATAATACCCAAAGAGTGCCAGACTGCACTTAGCACAATCATCATGAAGAGGGGTCAGTATGGTATTCTAGATGACAACAAGTATGTGTTTGCAAGAAGAAGGTCAATGACTCGGCTTGATGGAGGAGAATGCATTGCTAAGGTAGTAGCCGATATGGGAGATGAGTTGGAGTCCCCAGAAGCAATCAAAACAACAAGAGTACGACAATATGCAGCAACTGTATCTCAAGTGCTTGCCTTAAAGGAGAATCAGATGAGATGGTTAGCAGATCATCTAGGACATGATGTCAACGTACACACCCATTTCTACCGACTCCAAGAGTCACACATAGAACTTTGCAAGGTATCCAAGTTAATGCTGGCTATGGACCGTGGGGAAGTGGGAAGATGGAGTGGCAAATCGTTAGATGACATAGATGTCAATGGTAAGTATACTATTTTAACACTAAATTTCCAAGCAGATCCTGCAATGTAAAGGGCATGCACTTCACACTCAATTGATGCTGTACAATTTGAGCACTGGGCAGATTGTTAAGTTTGCTAAAACCTGGGGTTGCTACATCAAGTTTTTGTACTGGGCAGTATATCTGCATATCATCAAATATAGTGCTGGGCCCACACATCTCCTTCTAGTTCTTTTTCTCCATGGTTTATTATGTGGTGGCTTACTAAAGTGTTCAAAACTCCGCAATGAGTTTATATGGTATCCTTGAATCACTACATGTAGTACTGTAGCTTTGTCATCTCCCTCTAGTTTGTCATCAGCAGTATCATAATCTTCAATCTCTTTGTACTTGGCAATGACATGATGCTCCGTCAGCAATATTGTCCAATGATTTGTGGTGGGGTCATGTAGATCATGCTGAGCATAGCAGCAGTTTCACCAACTTGAAAAGCCTGAGAACTACCACTGTTATTTATATATTACAATTTACATTTATAGACAGAGTTTTATACACCGTGTAACCAACACCATTAGAAATTGTCTTCTACATGAAAAATTGCATGAAATAACAGTTATGCTATAACTATCTAGTGTGGTCCGTATCTTGTAGCCAATTGAAATACTGTACCCGAATATTATTTTGAATGGAATAGATGGATTGCAAACTAAGATCACCATACTGGGCTACTTTAGATATATACATTTCTTGGTGCTTTTTATAGTTAAGAATAGTCCAAGCCATTTGGTTTCAAGTTTTCAAGTTTGTCAATTAATGTGCTACCTTTACAAAAACCAATGGTGGACGTGACAATTCTGAATTGTAGACTGTTGAATCTGCTATGTCAGTAAGTGATTTTGGTAATGAGTCCCACTCAGAGTCCTTGACTGTCCTTGAATAATATTTGGAGGGGCATTCTTGTGACTCCTGGTTAAGCATTGGGCGGGGTGTAGAACATTTTGAAAAGGTAAAGCCAGGTAACCCCCTCTAGCCTTTTAGTATAGAGAACAATTCTTCTTCTGATCACAAGTGGTTGCCAGTCCAGGTTAGGTCTTAAAGCATTTTAGTGATGGATGAATCATGATCGAATGTCGATTTGCTTTAATTTCTCTTTTGACAAAGGAATATGTTTTTATGAACATGGGTTATTTTCAAAACAAAATATTTTCCGGGGTTGCCAGGAATTGATCCCAGGACCTCTCAAAAGCCAAACAGAATTCATATGACATGGATAATTCTATAGAGTGTATGCAATCAACTAGCCAGAATGGAATAACAATTGAATTAACAGCCATGTTTTAGGACAGGTCTGAGACAAACTAAGCACATGGTCACTGGTTTGATTCTATAGTCAATGATTCAGAAGCACTTGTCTATTCAAACATTGTACAAAAGATACCCTGTATTAATTTGTCCAAACCCTAATGTAGGACAGGTTCTGACCAAGGTCTGAGTGACGTAGTATTGCATACACTCTATAGATAAGTCAGCGATCAGTTTATCATTATATGCTTAATTTGCACCACAGTTTGATTTTTTTCATATTTAAAAAATCTTTCTTTACATATTTACAGACATACCAGTCCAATATGATGATGCAGATGACGTTGATGTTGATCCCATCCCCATCAAAGTGCCATCAGGTTTGTCTACACTTCATATTTGTTTTGTATTATCAGAGTGATTGCGAACAATATCCACATTAGGCAGTTAAATTTCAAATTTTCAAAATGAAGTGATATTTATGTGACATAGATAGCCTTTTGTAGTAGTTTGTTCCATGTATGTAGCACACAATCAAAGGAACTATGGCAGACATCACTTTTTATTATATGCTTAATTTGCACCACAGTTTGATTTTTTTCATATTTTAAAAATCTTTCTTTACATATTTACAGACATACCAGTCCAATGTGATGATGCAGATGACGTTGATGTTGATCCCATCCCCATCAAAGTGTCATCAGGTTTGTCTACACTTCATATTTGTTTTGTATTATCAGAGTGATTGTGAACAATATCCACATTAGGCAGTTAAATTTCAAATTTTCAAAATGAAGTGAAAGTTACGTGACATAGATAGCCTTTTGTAGTAGTTTGTTTCATGTATGTAGCCCATAATCAAAGGAACTATGGCAGACATCACTTTTTACAGACCATATCGTGATCATGATAAAAGATGTGTTTTCTGGAGCGAGTTTCATAGATGGTGGTTGGTCCCAACCTGGTCATCATGTAATGACAAAATCAAAAAATTGGGCTGAACTTGGACCATGTTCCATGGTACTATGCAAAACATTAGCTATGTGTTTTTTGATGGTTGGGCTACTTAAATAGAAGTACATGTGGCACTGTGAACACAGGCAGAATTTAGCTGTTATAATGTGCAGGGACTGCAGTAGAGATCTGTAAGGGCTCTTCTGTAAGAAGAGCTATTTGAATCAATGACTGACGGATAAAATATAGAAGGTGATTCAACAAGAAAAGATAGAGATGGCGGTCACTCTTGAGGAAATGATGTCATGGTATTGTGATCAACAATGGAGAGAGTGACAGGGGTGTGGGTGGGGGTGTGTGTGTAACAAAAGAGAGATGTGTGGGATGTTATCATTTGATGCTTATTTCTGATTCGTTAAGAAAATGGGAAGTAAGTGATAAATTATTTTAATATTACATACCCAAATTTTTTGATAATTATAATTGGTTGATCAAGTTGATACCTGTTTAGAAAGTTCTGATTGGATAATAGCCATTCAATAGAATTTCATATATTCATTCATATTATTTTCCATCATAAAAGCAACACATACAAACAGACAAAGAGGTGGAGGAGATTGCAGCAAAGCCTGATTAATGTTGCACCCCCTTTACAAAAGGACATAAAAACAAACCAAGCAAAAGAAAATATAGACTAGGTTAATTAAGTTTTGTACAGTTAGTAGTAAACTTAGTACCTAAGGTGGAAGTTGTCTTACTGATTTTGTGTATTAACTTTGTAAAATATAATTGTGAGATGCACTGAATGATATAGCTTGCTTGCTTATGATTATCAGACACAGATAAATATTTTTGTAAGCATCATTATCTTGATCTTGTATTGCTATTTCCCTATGTACTCTACAACTACTATCTCTATACTCCTGGTCATAATAACTTTATTTGCCAAGTCTTCCATACTTAAGTATGATATGTTACATGTGCAGAGCCTCTATATGAATCATCAGGCAAGAATCTGCTTTGTCCTTACGGTTTTGTGTATGTTTCAGAACATTTTTCATAGTATTCATGATTTGTTTTCAATTTACCAATGCAGGTTCAGTAGATGAGTCATATGAGGTGGATGGCTCAGAGTCATGCAGGCCCCAATCCAGTCACACAACCAACAATGGTGAAACAATGAGTACAGTGGATACGTCATGCAGACCTCAAACCCGGAACAGAACCAAAAATGATGAATCTGCAAGTATGTTTTTTGCAAAGACCTACATAATTATTATTCATGTTTTCTCTGCATTAACAGTTTTTCATTAGGTTTGTTGAAGTGGATTGTCTTTCTGTAAATGGGCACAGAAGCAGCCACAGGGTTAATTTGAATGATGGGAGTGGGCAAAATGGTTTGCAGGATGAAAGAGGTGTCTAAGCTGGGGATGTGCCCCTCAAGGATTAAATGTCTTTCATCTAACATTTACAGTCTGAGTCAAAATGAAGGTTCTCCAGATTTGTGCATTTTTCTTGGAAAATCTACAAAAGTCATAACAAAATGATTGCTATTGATTGGAAGTGTAGTACATTAGCATTCAGAGGAATTTTGAATTTTTTGATTTGGTCAATTTCAATTTGAAAATAATGTGGTACTCGTAAATAAAGTAATTATGAGCTTCAATGTGAGTATATAGCTCCAAGTCACAAATTGCAAAGCGAAAATGTTAAAATCAGACTTCATTTACAACACTACTTCATTTACTATGCAGTTTATAGTTTGTTTGTGTAAGATTCTTCTTAGCTGGTACAGTTCTAAGAAAGTGATCTGAGATCAAACCAAAAGTTGCCATCTTGAAATTGCATGGAACAAATGGGTAGCTCAAATTTGATGATTTCTTCACCAGGTGATAGAAGAGAAACTCTTCTTCAAAATAAGTTGAAAACTGTAATCATAAGATGGCGGGACGTTTTTTTTTAATAGTTTGGCAGGGAACCTTTATTTTGACTCGTACAGTATAGGTACTGAAATAAACGGTGGTATCATGTATACTGGATGTGGAACATGTTTTTGTTAAATGAGTGGCTTTTCATCACCAGAGTCAACTAGGTTATGAGATGTAATTTAGAAAAACGTGGAATGGAGAAAAAAATCTCAATAATACTGAGAGCCTCTTAGTTTGTGTGATTATGATCACCCTTTAAAGCCAAACATTCTTTAATTAGAGTGGCTTTCATAGATCATCACAAAAGGTAAATGTCTTTACAGGTCTATTATGTGATCCTAACATGGTATTTTTATGACATAGTTAAGTAGATATCGATATTGAGTCGATTCTGAGCTTGCGTTTGTGAGTTATGCCCAATTTACTGTACCATATACTATGTATACTGCTGCATAGGCCACTATGTTGAATTTTCTTCATGTCTACATCCGGTAAGCACAAATTTGGCGATTATTTCGCGAAGCAAATAAATTTGCAAGAAATATTTTCTGCACAAAACAAACATGATGTACCTAAAGCCTTCTACTGGTATAAAAATCTCAACTTTTTTGGAGAAAAACACAATGATAGTTGATAGAAATCCTTTGAAAATTATGCAGGATGTAGCAAGAAGGCAAGTTCACACCACAGTCCCCTGAATAGAGAGGAGGAGGAGGAAGAAGAAGACTGGGAGCCAAGTGCTAAAAGAATAAAAAGATCCAATCCAAAAAGAAGTAAGTCACATTTTGCATTTGATTCCCCAAAAGTAATAATTATGCTAATATGGTAATGATAAATTAATTACTTTATTCTGCTGATATTTGTTTTAAAATTTCAAAATTGATCAGAATAGCTTGTTGCAGTCATGAGAATTTTCTGGCCTTTGCCTGACTTCAGGCTCTTAGCATGGATCATAGGTCTGACAGTGAAACGCGGACCAGCCAACTTGCACACGCTATTTGGAGCCTGAAAAGAAATTGCTGCGGATCACACAATTTGACACATGTATGGAGTCTGCCATTGGGGTGCTGGGGTGCTGAGATCATCACGTATCCGGGGTGCTGAGATAGCCTCGCCAGTACCCCGACTACGCGCTAGGCATAGCACCCCCGGTGTCAATGACCATTAACTTGACGATGACTTCTGCAGAGCTGCCAACTCTCCCTCTTTTCGCAGGAGACTCCTATACTTTTAAACCTTCAGAACCCTTAATTTTTGGTCATCTCCCTGAAAAGGAAATGGTTTCGTCCATTAAGATGTACACATTTTGACAAATCTCCCTGATTGCAACAGGAAATCTCCCTTTTTTCAAGATTCCAATGTTGGCAGCTCTGCTTCTGAATAGACTGATTCCAAGTCTGATGGAGCAGGACATGTTATGATTGTAATTTAGAGCAATTTCTCTTTATTTTCTTTCTATTTTTGGAAGGACTTTGGTCAGTTTTATGTATTTCATAAAATTAAGTTCATGTTGATTGTACATGCGTAAAAACCGGGCTAAAAACATGAAAAATTCACAAATAAAGTACATATTTTCAACATTTGAAAAAATTCGCCCGAAACAGTCTAAGGATGGATGCAGCAAATGACAAGTTTAGTGCTTGAAAGTTTTCAGCAATCGCGACGGACGCCAGCGTTCGCGACACGGCTGTGTTCCAAGTACGCGATGGCGCTGTAATGGCGACTTGCATAGCTGTAGTGCTGGTGCAAGCCAGTGTCACTTCTCGTATTGCTAATTCCCTGCATGGATCTTGAGGAAACATAAAATACAAAAGAATTATATTGTACATAAAAGTATGTGTATGAATTACAAAGCATTTAACTGAAAACCCCATGATGATGCGACTTTTCTTTGCGAAGTTACGTCACTTGATCAATCGCTGAAAACAATATAAAACAAAAGAATTTGAACACTTTCTTTGCCAATATCTCAAAATCAATATTAGCGACATCCGACTCATTTCCCTTGATCGTGTCACATATATCAATATCTAAGTACATTCAAATTGTCTAGTTCAATTTATTCTGTACTTTGAAATACTTCAAAATATTTTTCAAATATTTTTATGTTTGGATTTAATTTGCAGAAAAGAAAGGATGGCTTGCATGGTCGACAGAAGAGAAAAAAGCTGTTTATACAATGTTTGACAGCTATATCAGAAGAGGACTCCTCCCGTCAAGGGAGAAATGTAGACTTGCACAGGATAAATATCCAATCCTACACAAAAGAGAACCAGACCGAATTAAAGATTTCGTTAGAAATCAAATCACAAGGCTGAAAACTGCAAAACCCTGATTAGACTGAAGGGCTGAGACTGAACATTTAGCTGGATTTGTCTGCAAAACCCTGATTAGACTGAAGGGCTGAGACTGAACAGTTAGCTGGATTGGTCTGCAAAACCTTGTGAACACAATATCTGGATATCTAGAGAGTTATGTGGTACAATGGATAGGTCCACTGTGGCCTCGATCTGATTAGGTTTTGGGCCTATTATATGCTAATTAGGTACCTCATTTGCATAAATATAGTGATTTTAACTCCCAAATCCTTGTGAACACAATATTTTAAAATTCATAAGGTCTATATCACTATGAAATCAAATCACTGAAAAAAGCACTGACATCTGAAATGAACACTGAACATGCTGAAAAAAACGGAGGCTGTATAACAACTAAAATAATCACTGAAACACTCACTGACAATTTGATCATTTCAGTGGGATTAGTGAGTTTCAGTGTGATTGAAATGACCTTGGGACACTAATCACACTGAAGCTCACTAATCCCACTGAAATGATCAAATTTCAGTGAGTGTTTCAGTGATTATTAGTTGTTATTACAGAGACCGTTTTTTTCAGCATGTTCAGTGTTCATTTCAGATGTCAGTGCTTTTTTCAGTGATTTGATTTCGTATAGTGTATAGATGTTGTGTGGTACAATGAATGGGTCCACCATGGCCTCAACCTGATTAGTTTTGGGGCTTAAAATATGTTAATTAGGTACCTCATTCATTATTTGTATAATTGCTGTTAACTCTGGAAACACTCATTATTTGCATAATTGCTGTTAACTCTGGAAACACTTTCGAGATATTTGGAGTTCTGTATGACCCATAATTAAGTCACATGGTGGTAGGTAGGGTGTCAACCTGTTTGACATTGATTAGATTTAGGAATGAATTATGCTAAGTAAGTAGTACTAAGTTAGGCCGAGTAAAAAAATATTTATGCTTCACGTCCCTGCCCTCATCCTTTTAAAGATTCTTGAATTTTATTTTTATTTTGAATGTCCAGATAAAACTTGTTAATGAAAGATGTTTCAGAAGTTAAAACTTATTCTTTAGCCTTGCAAATGCATAAGATGTGTTTCAGGAGAGTTTGTGATCACTAGAGGAGCCTAACTCCTCAAAACAAGAAATAAAAAAAGGCCGCCTCCTTATTTTTTGGATATCATTCCAAATACACCATACACCAAATATGGTGCTAAATATGGGTATTCTGGTCAATTTTCCTGATAAAAAATAAAAAGTGCCTCTTCCTCTTTTTTCTTCAAAAACCGGGACGTGAAACATCAGGGTTTTTTTTTTTACTTGGCCTTAAGTGTTTTAAAAGTGTTTTTAAGTGTACTTAAAAGTAGCTATTTTTCCCAATTAGAATTTGATTTTGATGTTCTTGCCCTTGGATTTGAATTTAGAATTTTGAACCTTGAACTTTTGAATTGTGTATTTTGAATTTAGAATTTAGAACCTTGAACTTATGAACTTTATATTTTGAATTTTGGCTTTGAATGTCAAAGATAGCATAGAAATTGTTGCCATCAGGGTAATTTTTTCTTACACTTCAGAGATTTAGAGTTCTACAGGTGCATCACTTGTACTTTTTGGCTGAAAATGCATTTGTGCACCTAAGATGGGGGGGAAGGCTGACTGCAAAAATGTGGACATTAACCCCAACTCCCTATGTTTTTTCTTGATTTCTACCACTATCATACAATTGAGCACAGAAGTGGTAAGGGTAATTTGTTTTTTAGAAAGGTACAAATCCCCCTGCGTTTGCACCAATTCTATGTTTATTGTTTATTAGACATGGCCGGATTTGACAAATTGTATGGGCAAATCTACTGGAATTGCCAAATCATTTGTCAAATATACAATTAGGTAAAATATTAGGTATCATACATTTAACATATAACATTTTGCACAGTTTAATATACGTGTACATTCTGGTTTCTTAAAGCATACGGCAAGATTTCAAAAAAACATTTTATTAACAAAAACTGCTAAAATGACCCTAAAAGCACAAATTCAAAAGTCCCCAGTGAACAAAAGTGGCAACAAAAACCAGACATTCCAATTGTACATTAGTTGTATATTGCTATTCGCTACTGTGTATTGCCCTTGTCAGACGCATGGTGTTTAATATTAGATTATGGATTTTGACACACATTTACAACGCCTGTGATCTTCACTCTTGCAGGGTCATCTCTTACTTTCTTGATTTCCATTTGGATAATGTGAAGAGAATTTTGTTTGAAAAAAAAAAGTAATGTTAAGCATCCTAATGGTCATCATTGCTTTAAGTATAAGGTATAGGGCTTTCATGTTTTGAGAACATTGTCACATAAGTGATCTATTGTAGTACATAGTACTGTGTTATAAGTACATAATGTGCCCGGATAATGTGCAGGCTTTGTGGCAAAAGTAATGCTTGTTTCCCACTGCAAACCCTAAAGTTACTGCAAAAACTGGTACATATTTTGGCTCAAAGTTTTCCATTAATTCTCCATCGACTTGTGTTAACCATGTGAACACACAGCTTTTTATGAATGGACCTCAAAATAAAAATTGTGCGATAGTTTTCTTCATAGAATAATATTTTATCTAGGAGAGATATGCAAGACATACAATAGTTCACTAATTCGACCTAGGTTGTGAATGTTCATTTTGTAAAAGTCCTTTTGAAAACACTGTATGTACATCATCATGTCACTTTTATGATGCAACATGATAAGGGGTCATCCAAAGTAGTCACCATTTTCCTGAACGTGAAGGAGGAATGGATAAAAAGGGTAATTCAAAAATTCACAAAGGGGGGAGGGGGTTGAAAATATTTGTATTGGAAAATGGAGACTACAATGGGTGATTCCTTGTAATTCCGGCATAAATGTCATTTGTATGGTGCAATGAAAAGTGTATATTAAACACATGCCACTTGTGATGTATATGGTACGTCATAGAGCATACATTGTAAGTATCATTTGCATGGTCATTAACATTATCATTTGTATAATACCTAATGTAGAGCACACATATACATGTAATGATGCAAATAACATATGTATCATGGTGCAATTATGTAATGTATTGCGTACTATTGATAAAATGCAGTATCAGTCCAAATGTGCGAGTTACAGCTTTAAAGTGGCTTTTATGGATATCTTGTACAAAAAATAGTCTCCCAGTGATCTAAAACATCAAGAAATAAAACTATTTGGATTCATTTAATGTTCATAGCCAAAGTTTTGAATCCATGCAAATTTTCATAGAATCTTGTTGTATAGGCCTCTGCTTCATCGTCTGCTAGGTTATTTGCAGCAAACTTCTGATAATTGCATGTGTGGGAATTAAAATTCTCCTTCCCTGGGGACTAAAAATTAAAAAAAGAAATATCTCTCTTGTCACAAAAATGCTGTTTAAACGGAAGTTGGCATTGTGGGAAGTTAGTATTGACGAGGCCTGTAAAGCATACAAATCGGAAAGGTGTGGAAAATTAAACTTGGACTAAATGCCCTTTTATGCTTTTAAAGCATTTGTATAAAATAAGGGAACAAAGAAGTGGTATTGTATCAGTTTAATGACAATATAATCCTGTTGCAGGGACAATATTAAAGTTCATGTGCAGTCTATAGATAATTCCGTTGGGCTATTGGCGGCCATAGCTGGGGGGGGGGGGCTTCTGGCAATCTTAGCGTGACGCAAGTGTTGCGGGAGTACACGCTTACCACAAAATATAAAATAGACCCATTTTCCCGGACTCACAAATTTGGCATATTTTCCATGTTTTGATGCTATTTCACATGCAAATTAGTTACCATGTGAAGGCCATATGACATAACGCTTGCACATCGAACATCCCCGTATATCTTTATACATGAAAGATGCTTAGAAATGGGTACTTTTTTTCTGCCAAAATGACCCTTAGAAATGGGTAGGGGTTTTGAAACTTCAGCATCCCACCCCTGACCAAACCAAATCTGGGTATATTTTTAACATTTGACAAATGCCCCCACCACGGGGTCCATGCTGTCTGTTTGAGCACCACATTTTGTCCATCAAGAGTCCTTAAAAGGAAGTGCCAGAGTGAATCATAATTTGTTGTATTTTACTAACTGTAAGCAGGGACAAGACTGAATACCAATTTCTCATTATAGTAGTGGAGGTTTTGATACTATAATTCTAAGTTACCTTAGCTGTTAACATCCAACTTTTTCTCATCAAAATTGTGAAAGTTACATTTAATATAAGGCCAGAATTTGATAATTGTTTGTGTTTGTATATTGTTGGCACCAACTAATGTCTTTCTAAGGTTGCTAGCTAAAACCAAATGTTGATTATTGTTCTTTAAAAATTGAACGGGCAAAGCTACAATGCATGGATTAAGATATCAATAAAGAAAGTTCTTTTGGGTATCATATTTTTTGGTAATAATACAAATCTGCATACTATACCAATAAGGACTAATTAATGTGGGCCCACTATTTTCCTTCAACCTTTGGTCTGAAAAGAATAGTAGGCCATGGTCTCCAGTTCACCAAGGGGACCAATAGATTACACTAAATCCTGAGTAAAGAGAAGTAAATATCTGTTTTATATCCTTTATTCATGTATTCTGTGTTCATTGATTGTGTAAAGATTTTGCAATAGGCCAACACTGGCATTATACATGGCCTAGGCCTAGACCTACATGTAGGTCTGTGATGTAAACGTACCTTGTCTTTGTTGACGGTCGTTGAACTTTTCCTACTTAATAAAAAGTCTAGACATAGTTTGACCAAGAAAATCCATGGCCTTTCACATCTTAATTGGGAGGTATATGGTAATATTTATGCAGTTCTATCTTATTCCTGGAATTCTCGAAAATTAAACTGAGCATCCTGGAGGAGGTCATAAGGTTATAGCCCAGGGAATAGTCTACTATTATCCTCTCCCAATAGTATCCCTCTCCCTCGGTCAATAAACTTTTTTCATCCTCTTTTCCAAATAGTGAAACTACCGTATTATTGGTCATCATGGTCATGTGACACACTTTTAACTAATTAATGAATGAGAATACATGTATGAAGGATATAATATCAACGATTCAACTCTTGTTTCTCATCAGTCTCCAATACTAACATAATATTATTAGCACCAACAACTGTAAAGAATGGTTTTATGAATTTCAGACATTCAATTGGCAATAATCTCTTAATCTGACACCCATGTTAGCTCCATCCTTTTGTGTAGTATCAAGAGGAATTATGTTCTGTAGAAAGCTCACTTTAAAGTATAGAATGTTTACATTTGTGAGTTGAGTTCTTTTTTTCCCATGAAACTCTAAAAAAATCAACATGTTTAAGCATTGTAACAAAAATATGGCTAAAACAGAGAGGTCCAATAGACATCATGTTAAGTATAATTGCCCATTTAAGTTGAAGTTGGAGAAATGGAATAGAACTTCATAAATATTACCATATACCTCCCAATTAAGATGTGAAAGGCCATGGATTTTGTCATAGATCTGGTAGCTTGAGATGTGCATGTTGTAGAACACTCAAGTGTGATTGAGTACTATTATACTTACCTCTCTAAAAAGACTCCAAAAGCAAAACATTTTTGTAATTGTCTCAGCCAAATCAGCTGGGAGTCAAAGTAATAATGTGACGGATCATATCGAAAGGTACATCTTGATTTCTCCTAATATGTCTCGTTTATAGAGCATAATACGTCAATCCATAATCAATATTTGAAGTGGATTAATTTTAACAGGCTAAAGGCTGGTTCAAAGTGAATATTCGAAGGCGAATATTCGGCTTCGAATACGTTTTGGGCGTCAAAATATATGCGACTTGAATATAAAACTATGAACCGGAGAAAGATATATTTCTACAGTTCATAGCGTTGCCCGACTGTTAACAAGTATTGCCCGTTGACCAAGGTAAGCAAAATTTAGAGAATTTCTTTAACGAAGTTAATAAAATCATAATAGGTAAACTCCATTTGAACTATTGTCATGATTTAATGTCTGTATAAACATGATAAATGGGTTTAAATAGGAGCAGTGGGCGTAACCAGTGGGGGCCGGTGCAAGCTGCCCCGGACACACAAAAACCTGGAAGAAGAGTCAAAAATTGGGAAGAGGGAAAAGGAGAAAAAATAGGAAGGAGAAGAGAAAAAGGGGAAAAGAGGGAAGAGAAA